>NW_017731942.1:902600-918422 GCF_001890085.2 Hipposideros armiger
ATATGTATATGTGCATGGTCATGGGGCATGGAGTATAGTGTGGGAGTGGAGTCAAGGGAATTGTAATAGATATGTATGATATTGGGGGGAAGTGGGGCAGCGGATTGGGGGAGGGGGGGTTGTCACTTCCAGGGGTAAAAAGTATAACTATTGCACTGTGTTGCACAGCTGAAACTAATTCTAAAAATGTATTTCATAATAAAAAATAATTAAAACAAAACAAAAAACAAAAAACATGGGGATCATTATAACCCCCTAGGATACTATAGCCAACAACTGGACCCAGTGGCTCTGGGATACCCTCCTTGCCTCAGAACCATTGCTGCCACTGCCCTCCTGGTTAAGGCCAAAGAAAATATTGTTGTGGGATCTCCTCTAACCATTTTTGTGCCTCATGCAGAAGAAGCTCTCCTGAATTCTTGTCACACCCAGCATCTTTCGGCCAGCCGTCTTACTTTCTATGAAACTCTTCTGTTAATGGCTTCCCATGTAACCCTTTCAGATTGTAGTAACCTTAATCCAGCTACTTTTCTTCCTTCTGAGACTGAGGAAGCCCCTCGTGGCTGCCTGACATTAACAGATCACCTCCTGAGTCCTTGTGACAATTTGCAGAAAACTTCTCTGGGTAAAGCTGATTTCTCATGGTTTACTGATGGTTCATACTTAAAAGACAAAAATGCTCTCCTTCTGATACCGGTCGACACTGGACACCTACTGTTTCCCGATCCGTGCACTCTTCCCCATGATGTAAGAGATGACACCCAGAAGAGGCCCTTCTGACATCGAGGAACAAAAGGGTTGGACAGACATCGAGGGACTAGCGGCTGAACAGACATCGAGGGACAAAAGACTGGACACAAAAAACCTGAGACTAGAAGACCTGACTGTTGATCAATTATCTTTTAGAAGAAAGATCTTGATCAAGAGTGGGGAATGATAAAAGTGAACCGGCATCTTGTGATGCTTGACCATAGAGCTGGGAGGACTGTGGGTGGAGCTGGGCCCCTTGTTAACTCTGTAATCCTGACTTCCTGTTTAACTTTGTGGTAGCTTCTGGGAGAGGGATGATAATAAATGAGAATAGTTGGAATGGAGTTCTTTGTCTTCACATGGGTGGCCGGCCGGGTGGAGCCCCATGTTAGAGGTGTGCGTTCTCGCACTGCAGTGGTAGTTTTTGTTTTTTTTTTCTTTTCCCGAATAAACCTTTTTCTTTGTGGATTATTTGGATTGTCATTTTCGTTAATCAGCCTGTTAGCAGAGACTTCTTGCCTCTCAGTCTCCATGACTGCCCTTGACTTCCTTCAACCTAAGGCAGAGCCCCAGCCTCCATGATCAATAAATACTTGTGTGTTTTGTGCATCCCTAATGGGTATTGAATCTTGGTAACTGATTATGGGGGGGAGGAGAGGGACTGGGGCTAGGAAGAGGACTTCCTACTGTACTTTGGTGCTGTTTGAATTTTGTGGCCTATATATTACTTCAAAATTTTTATTTAAAAACATTTCAAACTTACAAAAGTGTAAGAAGCAAATGCAACAGCCCTGTAGCCACCACCAAGTTCATGTTCTCTGCCTTCCTCCCATATATCTTCCCCTCCTCCTCCCACAGACCTCTCCAATCAGCCTCAGCACTTCCCCCAGAAGTGGATGAAGTCTTGGAATTCTTTTTTTTTTTTTTTAAGATTTTATTGGGGAATTGGGGAAGGGGAACATTATGTTTTTCCAGGACCTATCAGCTCCAAGTCAAGTTGTTGTCCTTCAATCTTTGTTGTGGAGGATGCAAGCTCAGGTCCAAGTCCAGTCGCCACTTTCAATCTAGTTGTGGGGGGTTGGGGGATGGAGGAAAGGGGGCACAGCTCACCATCCCATGTGGGAGTCAAACCAGCAACCTTGTTAAGAGCATGCACTCTCACCAGCTGAGCCATCCTGCTGCCTATTGGCAGCTCAGTGGCAGCTCACCTCGGGTGCAGCTCACTGGCCCATGTGGGAATCGAATCGGCTACCCTGTTGCTCAGGTCTTGCACTCTAGCCAACTGCGCCACCTGGCCAGCCCCGAGTCTCAGAATTCTTAATATTCTGGGCATCCCTGACAATTGATCGTGTCAAAACTTGAGGGGAAAGTTATTTGCCATCCTTATATTGTCCCTCCTGACACTGTCTACCAGCACCCAGTCTTTTTATTTTGAAAATTTAGACTTACAAAAATTTGCCTATATAGCGCACTTCACTCAGACTCCTCTAATATTAACATCTCATGTAACCACATGCAGAGAAAAAGGGGTTCTATGGAGAGTAACTTCACAGGGCGATCTGACCATAAATTCCTAACTGGGCAGGTTATGGTGGGAAGTCATGCCCCAGACCTGTTAACTTCTTTAGTAAAAGGCTGATCATTGCCTGAAGCAGTGCTGTCCATCATTTGTGTATCCAGGTTAACACACCTTTGAAATGCCACCTTACTCTCTCCCACCTCCATGTAATCTTCCTTATGTTCCCTCCTTAATATCAAATACATAAAAGCAACTGAAAACTGTTATTCTCAGAAGCATTCATCTCAGTCTGTTGCAATCTTGCTTCCAGGTGTATCCTCTGTTGGGCTCAAATAAATTTTTATGAAAGTTTCCTGCAGGTTTGGACATTCTTAGGTCAACACACGTATCAGGATCAAAGCCAAAGAATTAATAATGATATAATACTATTAACTCATCTACTGATCTTATTTTAATTTTGCCAGATGTCCCACTAATAGCCTGTTTCTGGTCTAGGATCCCATTCAGAATCATACATGGCATTTAATTGTCAAGTCTCCTTTACCTCTTCCAACCTGGGATGGCTCCTCAGTCTTTTCTTGTCACTATGACACTTTGGTCAGTTGTTTTATAGGGTAAATCTCACTTTGGGTTGTCTGATGTTTTCTCATTACTAGGCTGAGGTTAAGCATTTTGGGAAAGAATACCACAGAAGTGATGTGCGGTCTCAGGACACCTTGAGTTGTTGGTGTGTCTAATACTGGTCATAGTTAACTTGGATCATTTAACTAAGGTGGTGTCTCTGAGGTTTCTCCACTGTAAAGTTACTTTTTTCCTTCATAATTAATAAAAATCTGTAGGGAGATGCTTTATTACTATGTAAATATTCTGTTTCTCATCATACTTTCCCCCATTAATTTTAATATCTGTCTTGCTTGCAACAGTTATCACAGTGGTTTTTACCAAATGGTGATTTCTCTCCCATGGTCCATTGGGACCAGCAGGACTTGCCTCTGGGGTGTACACCTGGGGCCTGGAGTTGGGAGAGAAAGGATGACATTTATTTTCTCCCTTGCATCAGTACTGTATGATTAAAAACACCAAAAAACACCACAAAAATCATAGCATTTATTAGTTTTAAAATAGTACTTGATAAGGTCTACTTTTCTATTTTTTTCCTTTAACAATGTCTATATTTATTGTTTCCTTTTCTCAAACTGAAGAACAGTGGAAGAGATGTGGATGGACTGTTGAAGTGGGTCTCACCCATCACAAATGGGTCTTTGTTCAGGGGTCCAACTGTGCTCCAGTTCCAAATTACGACATTCTCGGGGCTCAGAGGGAGAGGGGCTTTCAAACACTCTTGATTGTCACCAGAGTAAAAAATCTATTTTTCAAAACGACTGCCATACAGACACATATTCAACTTAAAATTTCACAACACAACATTCACTCTTATTATGTGTGACACATTCTGTTTTATTTTCAGTGGAGGTTATTTTCCACTAGTTGGATTTCACAGCATACTAATGAATGGACCTGCAGTTTGAAAAACACCCCTCTGGGCCAACCTCTTACTATGTAAACAGGGAAACTGAGGCCCTAAGAAGGGGAGTGAGTGCTCAAAATGCTGTGGCTTTTCAAGATACATTTACTTACGATCTTTAAACAATGTTACATTTTTATAGCTACTGGGAAGAAACAGGTCTGAATAATAAGAGATTTTTTTAAAGTTTCAAGAGCTGGATGAAATTGGGCTAAGGGTCTTGAGCCAGAGATTTCCTGCCCTTATTCAATAGTCCTGAATTCCTAAAGTTAGAGGCCTAAATAAATGTTTTGTCTTTAACCTGTCCATTCTTCCACTTACTCAGCAAATAGTCCGCATGGTACTGGGCAGAAGCAGTCATGTAGGATGAAGATGTGAGGACCTTGCCCTCAGTTGCTTTAATCCTCATTAAGAGGAAGATATATGAGGTCTGACAATTAAGGTCGCAAATGTGCCACCGTGCGCTTACATTGGCAGCACTGTACAAACAGCTCAGTAAGGTTTCACAACCTTGGTATATCGGTGTCTCACAGCTGTGTTCATGTTGACGTATGGCGGTGTCTTGCTGAGTGGCATTCATTATTGTTGTTGCATGTTTTTGTGTGCCATCACGAGAATGTCTGAGCTTGAATTAGAGCAACGAACAAATATTAAATTTCTTGTTCAACTTGACAATAGTGGAAGTGAAATCAGGGACATGTTAGTCCAAGTTTATGGGGATAATGCCATGAAGAAAACGGCAGTGTACAAATGGATTAAACGTTTTTCTGAGGGGAGAGAATGCGTCACTGAACAAGAGGTCAGGGAGACCAGTAACTAGCAGAACTGATGAAAACATTGCAAAAATTCATTGAATCACACGTCACAATCATCGGCTGACTATGAGAATCATAGCAGACCAAGTAAACATTGATAGAGAAACAGGAAAATCTTAACTGAAAATCTGGGCATGAGAAAAGTGTGTGCAAAAATAGTCCCGAAGGAGCTCACTGATGAACAAAAGCAAAGAAGAGTTGAAGTTTGCCAAGACCTTTTGTAGAGGCAAGACGATGCTTTGGGCCCTGTTATCACTTGGTGATGAAACATGGGTGTACCAATATGACCCTGAAACAAAGCGTCAAAACATAGAGTGGAAGTCAGACAATTCTCCACAACCAAAAAAGTTCTGTCAGTCCAAATCAAGAGGTAAAACGATGTTGCTAACCTTTCTTTTTTCGTATCAGGATTATTCATTATGAATTTGTACCAACTGGACAAACAGTTAACCAAGTTTATTATTTGGAAGTGCTGAAAAGTCTGTGTGAAAAAGTTCGACGACCTGAACTTTTCACCGACAATTCTTGGCTCTTGCATCACAACAATGCACCAGCTCCTAAGGCACTGTCTGTGAGGGCGTTTTTAGCCAGTAAACAAATAACTGTATTGGAACACCCTCCCTACTCACCAGATCTGGCCCCCAGTGACTTCTTTCTTCACCTGAAGATAAAGGAAATATTGAAAGGAAGACATTTGCATGACATTCAGGACATCAACGGTAATATCATGACAGCTCTGATAGCCATTCCAAGATAAGAGTTCCAAAATTGCTTTGAAGGGTGGACTAGGCGCTGGTGTCGGTGCATAGCTTCCCAAGGGGAGTACTTTGAAGGTGACTGTAGTGATATTCAGCAATGAGGTATGTAGCACTTTTTCTAGAATGAGTTCGCAAACATAATAGACCTCATAAAAGCATCCACAGAGGACCTTGCAGTAACAGGGGTGTCCAGGGAGTGGGGGTACTGAGGAAAGCATGAGGGCTGTCAGTATGGCAGGGTGAAAGTGTGACCCTAGGTGAGTCATCTTCCTGAGCCTCAGTTTCCTCCCCTGTGAAATGGGGAGGTTAAGACCTGCTTCCCTGAGTCAGAGTGCTGGGCAGCACCCCGCACAGTGTGGCAGGGAGGGCCTGAGGAGAGCATTGCTGGAGGCCTGCAGAATGAGTGGGAGAGGACCTGCAGTAGGCCTCCAGGCCTGGGAGGACCCAAGGAGCTCCCCAGGTGGGACTGAATGAGGATTTGGGGCCTGGAGAGCAGGGCTGATGACAATAACAAGGAAGAGCCGGTACACAGAGGCCCCATGATGGAGCGCTTGTCAGCCTGCCACACAACAGCTTTAAATTCACCCTGTGGGCACTTGGGGCCACTGAAGTGCTCTGAGAAGGGGAGTGACATGGCCAGATTTATATCCTTTATACTGATTCAAACAAAGGAGACCTAAAGCCATAAGGAAACTGGTGGTCAAAACCAGTGCTTGGAAGACAGACACCCTGGGAGGTGACTCAGGAATAGAAAAGGGAAGCTGGAGTGTCCAGTGAGTGGATGACAGCAAGAGCAGGCAGGCTGAGGCATAAAGGCAGCTGTCCCCCACCCTTCTTGTGCAGGAACCATTGGCTTTTCTACCTGGAAGATAGAGATAGCCTGACATCTGAGAGAATCCTCCAGTCCGCTATTCTCTGAGGGATGGCCCCTAGAGAACCACACCAGGCTGAGCCTCAGTCCCTGAACCCCTCAGGTGGGCATAAGAAGTGGGATATTGGGTGAAAAGACATACAAGGCTCTATACCACACAGACCGGAGTTCGAACGCTGCCTTTTCCATTTTCAAATTAGGTGACTTTAGGAGAGTTAACTCTGCCCTAGACTATAGTGTCATTGTCAAATGGGGGGAGGGGTGTGTGTGACCGAGTTACGTGTTTAAAGTCTGTCATAAGCCCCAACAAGGAGTCACCCTTAATGTGATCTCATATTCTTTTACAGATGAGGAGGCCAGGTCAGGGAGGTTGAGTTGCACAAGGTCACATAGCTGGGAGGCCCAGCAGCCCAGCACTGGTCTGACTGGAGAGCTGGTGCTGCTGCATACCATGATGACACAGCAAGGAGTAACGGACTGCCTGCACCCAGCCCGAAGTAACTGCCTGTTAAATAGTCTTAGGGGCTGGCGTGTGCAGGAGCCACCCAACGCACTCCAACAAGAAGACTCCTTTCCTGGTGGCCCTGTGGCCCGTAGGCGGAGACCTTGTTGCCAAGCAATGAAGCATAATATACCATGTTTCCCCGAAAATAAGACTGGGTCGTATATTAATTTTTGCTCCAACAATCTACATTTATTCATTTATTCATGTACAAAAATCTACATTTATTCAAACAGTCATGTCTGGCTGACGATCTTAACTGGGGCTTATGTTTGGGGTAGGGCTTATATTACGAGCATCCTGAAAAATCATGCTAGGGCTTATTTTCCAGTTAGGTCTTATTTTTGGGGAAACATGATCTAAATACAAGGGTCCTCTTGCTGTGACAGTGAGGCCCACTTCATGGGCTACTTGCTGTCTTTTCCCTGCTTCTCCCCCAGCTCTCAGCATTCTGTCCAGCTTCTTTTGGGGCTCAGGTTTGCTCCTTCTTGGCTAAGAGCCTCTAGACCAGAGTTAATGCAGACTTGGAAGCATGGACTCCTAGGCTGCATGTGGGGCTCTGCCTGGGCAATGTTTGGGACAAGGCTGCAGGACCATGTGGAAGGTGTGGAAGGAGGTGTAGGCACAGCAGGAAGGATGGACTTTCATCACTCAGGCTGGGGAAGGCTGGTGGTGCTGGGCAGGCCTTCCTGTGACAGAATCAGGGGGAAGGCTTTTGCAGATGGGGGTGCATACCCATTTCCCAGGGGCAGGAGGGGCTTCTGCTGCTCTGGTGCCCCAGCTCTTTGGCAGCTCTCCTCAAACCAACACTTTCTTCATTCCGCCTGCTTACTCAGTTTAGCTGCAGGACACCGTGAGGGGGGGCTCCCCTGGGTGGGCCTCTTGCCCACACACACGCCCTGCTCATGCCAAAACCTGTGTGCATCATAACAGCTATTATTTAGGACTCCTCTTGCAGTCAGACTTTGAACTTGGGGCTGTATTTTTATCATCCCATTAATCTTCAAAATGCCATTGTAATGTATGCATTATTCTTTTATGTTTCATTTACATACAATAAAATTCACCAATTTTAGGTGTACAATTTGATGAGTTTAGACAAAAACATAGTCTTACATCTACCATCACAATGTTCATGACGAAACATTCCCTTCACCCAAGAAAGTCCCCACCTGCCCCGCTGCAGACAGTCCTCTACCCCGGCGCCTGGCAAGCACTGACTACTGTAGTCATACCTCTTCTAGACTTTCATATAAACATATAATATGTACTCTGTTATCTAGCATCTTACACTTAACATACTGCTTTTCAAATTTATTCATGTTATCATTGGTTTGTTCCTTTCTTTGCTTACCAGCTGATGAATATTTGGGTTGTTTCCACTTTGGGGCTGTTCTGAAAAAAGCATCTATGAGCATACGAGGTGTGATCAAAAGATATGGTAAATGTTTAAATAAAAAGCATTTATTACAGTAAAAGACACATTGCTATTAATACCCCTCAAAATATTCCCCCTCACTTCAAACACACTTATCCTATCATTCTTGCCACTTTCTGAAGCAGTTCTGGAAGTCTTCTTTCATGAGTGTCTTTACCTTATCCTCCATCACGACAATGCTCTGTGTCACACATCACTTCTGGTGCGGCAGTTTCTGTCAAATAAAAACATTATGTTGTGTCCTTATCCATCTTATTCACCAGATCTGTGCAACTTCTGGCTCTTCACCAAAGTCAAAATGATTCAGGACATAGAGGCAGACAAACAGTGCAACTAAAGACACGAAAGAGGACTTCCAGAACTGCTTCAGAAAAGTAGCAAGAATACATGGGATAAATGTGTTCGAAGTGAGGGGAGTATTTTGAGGGGGATTAATGGCAATGTGTCTTTTACTGTAATAAATTTTTTAATTTAAATATTTAGCATATTGTTTGATCACTCCATGTACGTGTCTTTGTGTGGATATATGTTTTCATTTCTCTTGAGGAAATATCCAGGCATGGCAGTGCTGGTTCATTAAGTACGTGTTATCATCTCTATTTTACAGATGAAAGATTGAAGCTCAGAGAGGTTAAGCAGCTTGTCTGACTTCACACAGCTTGGAAGAAATTCAAAGCCAAGTCTGACCTCTGTGCCAGGTGGTCCCCTATAGGAGACAGATATTTTCTTGAGTTGAAAGTACCTCCCTAGTTGGGAGGTACACTGTACACTGTAGTGATATGTACATGAGCTGAATTCAGCTGTGTTCAGGCTGGAGCTTACATCAGTAGACACAATGAACACAGCATGTGTTCAGGGACACAGGGCACCCTGGAAGGGCAGCTCAGCAGATGACTTCTGGAAGCCTATGCAACAGGGCTGTAGAGTTTTTGTTTCATTTTGCAAAGGTGGTGTTTGCCAGGTTTCTCCACTGTAAAGTTTCCATTTTCCCTTTGTAATTAGTAATTTGAGAGGAGAGACTTTAAGAGTAAATATGTTATTTCCATCAAGCTCTCACCCACAGGTCTGACTATCCATTGTCAATTTCCTAACTTTTATATTTGTTAATTGGCATTCTTCCATTAAGGAGAACTTTCTCGGGCCAGCCGAGTGGCTCAGTTGGTTAAGAGCTCACTCGAGTTTGAGCTCTGAGCAACAGCGGCTCGATTCCCAGCCTGAGCCGATCAGCCGCTGAGCTGCCAACAGGTAGCAGGATGGCTCAGCTTAAAAAAAAACAAAAAACAAAAAAACAAGGAGAGCTTTCTCCACTCCTCATTCATATCAGTATGCCTCATGGATTATCTTATTATGTGAGCTACCACTATCGTTTTAATGCTCACCGTACCTCAGATTTGGCCAGCAGCAGTCTCCTTAAGCTGACTCTTGTGTCCTTTTAACACGCCCCATGATTTTCAGAGCTCTTCCTTATTCTGTGGTGTACGATGTTCCAGGCTCTTGTATTTCTGCAGCAGCCCTGGTCTCTTTCAGTGGAGAATGGCATTGAGAAACCAAGATTTGTTGGGCCAGCCAAGTGGCTCAGTTGGTTAAGAGCTCGCTCAAGAGTGTGAGCTCTGAGCAACAGAGGTTCGATGGATGCCCAGCCCAAGCTGAGCTGCCGCTGAGCTGCCAACAGGTGGCAGGACGGCTCAGCTAAAAAAACAAAACAAACAAACAAAAAAACCAAGATTGGGGCGCTAGAGGCACTCCTTATCACTGGGATGTGCCCTGGCTTTTAGGCCCCTGAAGCTACAGGATTTTATGGCAGCAGGTTAGGTGAAAGGCAGGGTCATGAGACAGGACTTGTATGAGAGGGCTCAGCAAAATCAGGTGATGACCAAAGAGAACCTAGAGGAAATGGCAGGTTCACTTGGTGGGGGAACCCAGGCCAGGCCGACCAGGCAGTACAGTTTCTCTGTTGAGAAATATCTCTACAAATTTCACAAATTTATATACGTCCTGGGTGGGGGTGACATCCTCCAGCTCTTCTTGCTTTGGTGTGAATTACTTCCAGGGCAGAGGACCTGACAGGCTGGTTCTCAAGGATGATGGTGGAGGGTCAGGAAGACTGCGGTCAGGTGTGGCAGGGGAAGGTTGGTCTCATGGGCTCCAGAGGGTAGACTGTCTCCCATAGCAACAGAAAACTGCATGGATTTCTTCTGGCACAGATCCTGTGCTGTGTGCAAGGCTGACCAGCCAGCTGGCTCACGAAGCCTGATCACTAGAGGGAACTTCAGGAATCAGAAGTGGTGACTCATTACATGGGGCCACAGTCTCAGCGTTGATTTCTCTGCGAATAGCTGTACCTTTGGTCATGTTTGGGTACCCTTCATTCTGAAGGGCCTGCTGGCTCTGCAGTCTCCTGGGGCAGGAGCAGTGCTGGGCCTCATGTGGGCAGCAGATGGAGGCAAGTGCTATCTGTTTCCAGTGGTTTCACATGCCTTACCCTGCTAGTGTCCACCACAGTTCTGGGACAGCATGCCTTCCAGACAAGGATGCTGAGGACAGCCAGGCTGAAAACAGGAGTCACCAGTCTCTGCCAACTCTTGTTCTTGGTGCAGCCTGGCTAGTCCCCTGGCATGGCCACAGCAGGGCAGCCGCTGTTTGAAGGCACAGGGAGTCCCAGTCTCTGAGACTAACCTGAGCAGTCTGGAGGGCCGAGGGGTCAGTGGCCTTGCTCCCTCACAGGATACTGAACCCTGCCCCACTCAGCTTTAGCCAGGCTGTCCTGTGATAAAGAAAGGATGCTAGCCTTGTAGCTTGACTTGTAGGAACCAGCTGGGGAAGGTGCTACATCACACTGGGTTGAGGGGTAGGATGAGCCATAGGATGAAAATGACTAACTCTTCACTTGTCTCTGCTGTTATCAATCCCTTGACACTGTACCCAGGGGGCGGGTTCAGGGCCCTACAAACCAGTCTAGATAGGGCTGGGAGGGCTTGGAGTGAAGGAAGCCAGTGGTTTCAAGAGAGGTAAGGCTAATCCTAGAGGGGAGAACCCCAGGTGCTAGGAGGAGCAGATGGAGGGGCAAGTCAGGGAGTGGTGACCTGGGGCCTTAGGCCTTAGGCAACCAGGGAGAAGCTCCGGGACCTGGCACTAGGGAGGGACCCTCGAGACTTCAGGGCACTAGGGAAGGCCAGATGGACTCCCTTCAGGGCTGCTCCACTAAGTGTCCTTGGGGCCTGGTGAAAGCCACCCAACTTTACTTTGCTACTTTGTCCTCATATGCAAATAAGAATAATAATTCTGCTGGCATACTTCTCAGGATGTTTGTGAAAAAAATAATAAAAGACAGTAAGTTAAATAGAGGGGAGAAGAGACAGAGAGAGAAAGAAAAAGAGGAACAGGAAGAGAATGAGACAATATAAACAGGAAAAGAAGAAGAAACAGAGAGTCTCCTTTTGTTGTTAGGACACAGAAGCCACTGTGAAAAGGGACCATTAGGGAGTGCTGCATAGTGAGACCACTGGTTGGGGTGGTGGTGGGGGAGGGGGGGCAAGCAAAAAGACAATTTCTAGAAAAACAGATGGTTAACAATTTGATGTTTTAAAAGTATATCTTTTATTATAAAGTCTCAGAATGCACTAATTTAGATGGCCCATATGATTTAAGCATCTTGTGTAATTTTCCACAATAGGAAGATCTCCCCTAACAGTAATCCATAATATTCCTTTTGCATTGTATGATGAAGGTGAGCAAAATTAGTTAACGTTGGGACAAGCACTAAGGGAAGGTAAAAGGGATAGTCATTCCCGTATGAGTTTCACTTCTCAGATTTAAGTTAGCATTGTTATTTCATGTGGTCATTCTCATTTTGTCTCAAACACGAAGGTCAAAAAGCAATCTCTCTTTCTGTTGCATTCCCCAGTAGCTAAGAAGCTGTCATTAACTCTATGTCCATTTTAGGAACATCTTTCATTAAAAAAATTAGAATAAAATTAAAAATTTAAGTATACATACCAAATATTCTTATTTATGTTTGTAAGTATAAGGGAAAATAAAGTGAAACTACTTAAGCTGTGTAAGTTAAAAAAGCAGTATACAGAATTGCACATAATGATCACAACTACCTAAAAACTACCTAAAAACTTATCCAAAAATAAAACACCAGCACAAAGATCTATGCATAGAGAAAAGATTGGATGGAAAGTTACAGAAGGAATGAGAGGTTTTTTCCTTGTGTTTTCCAAATTTTCTATTTTTTTTATTTTTTATTTTTTAGAAAGGCAAACTGCCACAGGCAGCGTTTCATTTGGATGTGTCTGGAGTCTTGGAAGCTTAACTACCCTATGTTCTCCTACAAATGGACCTTGAGAGCTTGTTTGGAGGTTTTAGCAGGGGAGCGCAGCTACTCGTATACCCTTGACCGAAGAATGGTCCTCTCCTCTATCGGGGAAGGTTGTCCTCTTCAACCAAGCACGCAGCTTCGGGAGGGATGCACATGGAGCAGTGAGGGAGGAAGGGGACACCCGCCTAGCCAGCCAGATCACCTGAATCAACCTGGCGATGAATGGGGTGACAGATGTCGCAGCCAGATCGCCCTCACATCCAAAATTTTCTATTGTTAATATGGATAACATAATGTAAAATATGTAACAAAAATAATTTTAAAGAAATATATGTACTAGCACCTGATAAACAGAAGAATTAGAGATGATCAAGATCATAGAAAATTTGGGCAGCTGAGTGGCTCAGTTGGTTAGAGCGCATGCTCTGAACAACAAGGTTGTGGGTTTGGGCCGGCTGAGTGGCTCAGTTGGTTAAGAGCTTGCTCAAGAGTCTGAGCTCTGAGCAACAGAGGTTCGATGCCCGGCCCGAGCTGAGCTGTCGCTGAGCTTCCAACAGGTGGCAGGATGGCTCAGCTAAAAAAAAAAAAAAAAAGAAATTCCGAGATCATTCATTTGTAATCATGTATATGAAAATAGCCAAGATGTCAGAGATTTAATATCTAAGCAAGTGTAAAAGGGATATGAATAAAAAAATAGAGAATATTATTAATATACATGTGGGGTGTTTCTAAGGAACCAGTAGTGAATGAAGTCCCCAGGTGTGGTAGGTGAGGGAAGGAGTGAGCAAAGGTATGAGGAAAAGTCCATCTCTAGATTACTTAGTAAACAATTGTTGAATTCCTGCTATGTGGATTAGGTCAGGAACTGTGGACAATGAGGTAGAAGATAGATTTAAATCCCACTCTCAAGAAAACATACTGAGATCATCCTTTCTGTGGCACACTTGGCTTAGAATGTTAGAACCCAAAGGGATCTTAAAGACCTTGATTTTATGCATGCATAATCTTAAAAGTACTCCACTTTTTAAACAAGTGGGAGCAAAGTGATTTTTTATTTAGCTCTGTATTTTTGAGGTCCTTCCAACGACCTTCTTTGTATTGGCTGTATGATTCTCTGCAAAGCAGAGGAACCATTTACTCATCAGCTCAGTCTGATAGCCAAACAGGTTGTTGTCAGGCTTTTACTATGACAAACACCTGCCAACGAACATCTTTGTTCCTGAGCCTTTGACACCTCTGCTAATGGGTCTGTAATAAAAATTTCAGGAAGGAGACCCAGATATTTTGACATTACATTCTCCCTCAGTCTCTGCCTTACAGATGCCAACTCTAGCTCCGCTGATCAGCTAAGGCCCCTGACTTGGGGCAGCTGCTTACCTAGAGGCCTGGTGGGTGCCGCTCCCACCTCTCTTATTTCAACTGCTGGACTGGAAATGTGGTCTGCAATCGGAAGGTAGGGGGTGGGATCCATAATGTACTGAGAAACCAAGTAGACGTAGAATGACGGAAAGAACGATACTGTAAGTTGTAAAGGGGTATTTTAGGAAAGGAAATCTGGGGAGGGAAAGGTGCTTTTTGGATTAGAGAAGCATGGGGTGAAAACATCGAATGCAGGTTAGTCACATCCCACAGTGCCTCCAACGCCAGCACGATGAATCTGTATAATCTGTGGGTGATGGGGGTGGGGAGCGAAGGAAGGATTCAGCGAGAGATTCGGGTTTTAAACTCTGCCTCTAGGGGGTGCGTGTCACTCCCTGTCTGGGCAAAAGTCTCCTTATCAGCTTTCAGCTTGAATGATAACTAAACACAGACCCCTGTACAACTTAGTCGATCTCCAGGGGGGTGGTTTACGGTTAGGTGACAGACAACGATAATTTCTAAGTTCTTTAGAAAAAAAAACGAGACTCCAAAATTAAGAGGCCTACAAACAACTTGCCATGGACCCGAAGTCGGCCGCATCTTCTCCTACCGGCTCGGGGATAGGCCTGAAGCGCACGCGATGACCCTCCTGAGGATTTGCTTTGAAGTTGCGGCCCCAACGACTCCCGCAGACGCTGGAGGACCGAGGTTCGTGTACGTAAGCGTGCCCGTACCCGCCCCGCTGCGGGAGAGGCTGCCGGGAGCCAGAGGCGGGGCCAAGCCCGGCTGGAAATTCCAGTGCGCAGAGCTGCAGAGGGCAACAGGCGTGCGTGGGCGCAGCCGGACACTGAGTAGGCGCGTGCACGCTCCCCGCGGCCTCCGTCCGGTGCTCCGAATTGGGTGCGCGCCCGCGCGGGTTGCTCCGGGCGCGAGGAGAGTTGAGCGCGCACGGGCGAGCCGGCCGTGACGTGCGCCGCTCTACGCCCTACGTCACGGTCCTTGTGTAGTGGCGGCCGGGCTTCCCTCAGCGTCGGCGCCTGACGAGGGTGGTGCGGCCGCTCGTTGCGGCGTTCGGGGGTCCTGCGGCTCGCACGGCGACGACGAGGACCACGACCTGGAGGCCCGGCACCCTTAGCCGAAGAGTCGCCACTCCAGCCCTTGCTCCGGCCTCTGGCAGCGCCCAGCCCGCGGCTTCCTCCTTTCCTGCCCAGCTTCCCGCGGGCCTCGGGGCCGCGGCCGAAAGAAGCACCGAGGGGCGCCGAGTGGCCCCCGTCTCCCGCGACGGCCCGCGCGACCGCCACCCGGCCCGGGCTCCATGTGAAGGAGGGACTGGCCTGGCTCCCCGGCCAGCACCCGACTCCTCGCGCGCCCCTCCGGCCCCCGGGGGCCCACGGCCTCCCCCGACCGGGGGGCGCGGTGACAGGCCGCGCGGGGCGGAGGGGCGGGCTAGGAGGCCAGCGCAGGCCCGGGCCTGCGGCTCCCTTCTTACGTCCCCGCCGAGTGGCCGGTAAGTTCGTGTGTGTGTTCGTGTTCGTGTTCGCGTGCGCGCGCGGGGAAGGGGCCGCAGCCGGCCTGTGCGTGCTCCTGGGACAGGGATTTCGCTTACTGGTGGTCCGCACCGGTGAGCGGATGTCGTGCTCCTGGGACAGGGATTTCGCTTACTGGTGGTCCTGCACCGGTGAGCGGATGTCGGACCTCCTGCCCAGGTCTGAGCAAAGTAGACTGCTGGGCTTTGTAAGTGTCAGACACGTACTCCGCAGGGATTTTGGAAGATTATAACTGGACCCTGGGAGAAGCCGAAATGTTACATGCAGTAAGCGAACAAGTGCTTGTCTGCACTGCCACAGTGTGGTACCGTATTTGCCGGCGTATAAGACGACTCGGCGTATAAGACGACCCCCTAACATTTCCACTCAAAATACAGAGTTTGTTATATGGTCGGCTGTGTGCGATTTTGCGAG
>NW_017731942.1:921787-935007 GCF_001890085.2 Hipposideros armiger
TTCTCTAAAGAGGACATACAGATGGCCAACAGGCATATGAAAAAATGTTCAACCTCACTAATCATTAGAGAAATGCAAATAAAAACCGCAGTGAGATATCACCTCACTCTGGTCAGAATGGCTATCATCAATAAGTCAACAAACACGTGCTGGCGAGGTTGTGGAGAAAAGGGAACCCTAGTGTACTATTGGTGGGACTGCAGATTGGTGTAGCCATTATGGAAACCAGTATGGAGGTATCTAAAAAAACTGGAAATGGAACTACCGTATGACCCAGCAATTCCTCTCTTGGGTATCTATCCAGAGAAACCCAAGACACTAATTAAAAAAAATATATGCACCCCTATGTTTATTGCAGCACTATTTACAATAGCCAAGACTTGGAAAAACCGAAATGCCCATCGGTAGATGACTGCATTAAGAAACTGTGGTACATTTATACAATGGAGTATTACTCCACTAGAAAGAAAAATGAAATCGAACCATTTGCAACAATATGGATGGACCTGGAGAGTAGTATGTTAAGTGAAATAAGTCAGTTAGAGAAAGACAAATACCATATGATCTCATTTATATGTGGAATCTAAAAACCTGAATGAACGAGCAAAGTAAACAGAAATATTCTCAGAGCTATAGAGGTAAAACTGATGGTTGATAGTTGGGAGTGGGTGGGGATGAGGGAGAAGGGTAAGGGATTACACAGCATAAATAGGTAACTTCAGTATTGCCACAGGGATATGAAAGATAGTTCAGGGAATATAATTAATAATGTTGTAAATATTTCATATGGTGTCAGATGGTCACATGCCTTGTCATGGATGGGGTAGAGGCTTGACCTCTGCACTGTACACCTGAAGCTGACATTGTATAATATTGTATGTCAACTATATTTGAATACATAAATAGTCACGGGATATTGAAAAAAAATGTTCCAGAGAAGGGGACTTTAGCAGCTTATTTTTATACATTATAATCAAAGGAGGCGACATAAGGAGGTTTACATGAAATCCATTGATGATAAATAAGGGGGTGGGGGAAAGCAAAATGGAGGAATCTCTGGGAAGTGAATGAACAACTTCAGGACTCGTGGGACAGGTGATAAAATTTAGTACAGTGAGCACTGAGCTTTGAAAGTAACAGAAGAAATGAGTTATTTTCATGTTACGAATGGGGAGCCAAGACTAGTGAAGTAATGTTTTTGGAAATACTTTAGCCAAAAAGGGAGGGGACGTCTTTTTAAAAAAGAAAAAAAATTATTGAAAAAATTATACCTGCACTCTTTCATGCCTCTAGAAATTTTAAAATAATCTAGGGCTATGCTTGGATAAGCCCAAAATGATTACATTAAAATGTAATGTAGGACCGGCTGAGTGGCGTGTTGGTTAAGATCTGGCTTGAAATGCCAGAGGTCCCCGGTTCGGATCCCACATATGAGGGACAGTGACACTGCCCTCTACAGCTAAGATGCCGAACAACAGCTCGACCTTGAGCTGGGCTGCCGTGAGTGGCCCCTGATGGCAAGTAGGTTGCCATGGGCTACTGTGTGTAGCCAGCAACCAGCGTGAGCGGCCGTCCAGAAGCTGACAACTGATCTGCCTCGCTGGGGAAGAGCGCAATGATGGTGCCAACTATGGGCCAGTGAAGCAGCGTCCTCCACAACTAGACTGAAGAACAAAAGGATAGCAACTTGTCTGTTCCCCTTTCCCCAATTCCCCAATAAAAAATCTTAAAAAAAAAAAGTAAAGCTTCCTTGTACACCTGAAACTAATAATAAAAAAATAAAGTTGTTTGGATTTCGACCTGGAAAAGAAAAAGTGAAACTTGCTTGCTTCTGCTTGCTTGCTTCCCAGTGAAAAAACATTTGGGACAAACCACATATCAACACATGTTTTTCTTCTCAGAATCTTTCTGTATCCTTGTTCTTTCTTTCCCCATCTTCACATCTCTAACCAATGCATAGAAGTAATCTTTTGGGTTGTTGGAAAAGTCATGACGTATTTTTTCTATGTTTTTTGTTGCAAAAGTGTGTCATGATTTTTCTGACAACCCAGTAAGTGTTCTTAGCCTATTTTGTCTTTAGTTAATAAGTTGGTACTGATATTTGTTAATATGATACTCTAGTGTGTTTTCTTTCATTTAAATTTTGCTTTTTTTTTTTTTTTTAAGATTTTATTGGGGAATTGGGGCAGGGGAACAGTGCTGGGGAATCGGGAAGGGGAACAGACAAGTTGCTGTTCTTTTGTTCTTCAGTCTAGTTGTGGAGGATGTTGCTTCACTGGCCCATGTTGGTATTAATATTGTGCTCTTCCCGGGTGAGGCAGATCGGTCGCCGGCCTCTGGACAGCCGCTCACAGCGGCCCTTGGCAGCTCACACCTGCTGCCGGTCGCTCACGCTGGCTGCCAGCCACTCACGGTAGTTTATGACAGCCCACTGCAACAGGTGCTGCAGCCTATACCATTGCTGGCGACTCACGGCAGCCCAGCTCCAGGTTGAGCCGTTGTTCACCATCTTAGCTGTAGAGGGCAGTGTCACTGGCCCTCATGTGGGATCTGAACTGGAGCCCTGCTGTTCAGAGCTGTTGTCCCAAGCCAGCTCTTAACCAACACACCACTCGGCCGGCCCTAAATCTTGCTTTTTTTTTTTTTATTGCAAACGGGAAGATGAAGTAGGGAGATAACGGCTTCTTTAGGAGGAGGGATACTTCAGCCTTAGGAAGCGAAGATGGCCGTGCAGAACTGATAAAGGAAGCCTTGATTAGAGGCTATGAAAGAGCCTAATGGCCTAGATTTGGTTATGCAAAATGATCTCTGAAGGGAGATTTGCAGATATTTCTTGTCATTAGATTGGGAGGAGGCTTGAGTAGTTGCATTAGTTAGGGTTCAGTCAGGGAAGCAGACCTGCTATGATAAGGAATAAGGGATTTATGAAAGAAGTAAGACCTTAACACAGTGCTCTGGTAGAGAGTACCTCCCTATTTCAAAGAGGAGGAAAAAGGCTTGGAGAATTTGAAGAATTGTGGGAGAATCCCGGAAATTGGAGTCTGTAAAGGGAACTTGTCAGACCAGAGAAAAGTCACCAATCAGCCTTCTTGAATCAGTGGTGCAGTGGTCAAGTCAGAGTTGGGAGGGGACTCTGAGAAGGCAGCGATGCCCAGCTGCTGGGTTGAGACCATACAGTAGAGCTGGTGGAAAGCTCATGGAAAGCTATTGCCTCTGCCTAGCTGCCTCTTTTGTGGTCTTCAGTTAAGGTTTTGGTGTTGGACCTGACGTTGCTGTCTAGCTAGCAGGGTTGGCAGTCTGGAAGACTGCTCCACGCAGAACAGGGAAGAGCAGAGACACGGTGGGGTCCACTGGCAACTCTGCATCTGTCTCTGTCTAGCCCTGATCTCTAGAGAATAATTTTCTTCTTTGGCCAACTCTAACCTGGAACCATATAGGAAGAGAATTCTGGAAAATGCAGTTTGGATTTATCCATGTTAACCACAGTATAAATGCCACAGCAGGTGAGGGTGGGGGATTAGGGGTCACAGTGGGGGATGTGATAGTTGTGGGAGTCCACAGTGATATTTTGTAGATCTAGGTGCACTCTACTTTGAGAAAGCAATTTCTTTAAATTCTCCAAGCCTTTTTCCTCCTCTGTGAAATGGAGAGATAATATCTACCCTTAAGGGATTCTTATGAGGATTAAATGAAATGTTTGTAAAGCATTTAACGGAGTGTTAGCAATTTGCAAACTATTATAAATAGTAGCTTTTATTGTAATGAGACGGGATTGAGAAATAAGAAGGTGTATTTTGAAAGGAGAGGGTAGAAATGACAAAGAAGATGGAAGGAGATAAGATAAAGTAGATATATATATATATATTATATTTGAGAATGTTGTAGTCTAGCTGCAGAGAACACATGTAAACATATAGAGTAGCTAGTTAGGAAGCTATTATATGAGGTAATATCCTTTAAGAAAGATGACTGCCGTGATGAGTGGAGAGGCAGCAAGTGCTATATTCCGGTGTAGGTGGTGATGTATATGACATGCTGAGCACACTGACAGTCCACAAAGAATAAATATTTTCTAGTTCTGTCATTGATAGAGGGAAAGATGACCAGGTGAGGGGGATAAGGAAGGCTTAAGCTGAGTCCTTAAAAGGTGGTTTGGACAAGTAGAAAAAAAGGGAGGAAGCATTTCAGACAGAGAGCAGAAATAAAAGGTATCAGTAAGGCTTGCCGCCCTGCATTAGCACAGCTCTGTACCTAGTGACTCCCACTCTGCTTTTGGTAACCTGTTTGTAATTTCTAGAGATTGTCTGTGTTTGGTCCTGGTTGGGTCAGCTGCCCACCTCTGGACCATCAGTCAGTTTATGGCCAAGGGTGTGGGACTACACTGCTAATTTGGGGACACTTAGTAATCAAGTGGCCAGTTGGAGGTGGTGGTGGTAGAAGGGCCAGGCTTCCAGAAGAAGGCTATTATGGGTGAAGAACTTTCATTGCTTCCTTCGTTGTAGTTGTTCAGTATTCTACCTTGTTCTGCTCACTTCCGCAAGCTAAGCTTTCATTTTTGTTTTATATAATTAATACTTATTTAGTTTACCGTGTTAACCAGTGTCTTGCCAGCTTTTCTCCTAGATTCACTTTGCATCTTTTTGAATATCCTTTAGAAGTTCCTAAGCTAAATGTCTGTTGGTGGTAAAGTGTGATTTTTGTAGGAAGTCTTTAGCTCTTGTTCTTGAATATTTTAGTTGTTTATATGAAAATCTAAATTGGTGGTTATTTTACCCTTAGCATTTTTAATATATTATCCTAGTCTGTTTTAGACATAAAAGACTATATAGATGTTTTATTAATGATAATTTTTTATTGTGTGGTTAGAGAGTATATAGTTGGCTTTTTAATGGAAACATTCATACTGGTTTTTCTTTTTTCTTACTATTTTAATTTTAAAATTCATTAAATAGTTATTGAAAATCTTAAGAATATCAAAGAGAATCAGTAAAATAAGCCTTTAAGAAATTTGTAATCTAGTTTTAGTTCATTTGCAAATTGGGAAATATAATTTGCCCTACATTTGTGCAGAATAATTATGTAGCTTAATTGAGATAATTGACATAGACGCACATTTAAACTATGTAATTTGGTAAATTTTGACATGTATGTATCTGTGAAATTGGAACCTTTATCAAGATAGTATACATTCACTTTTCTTCACGCCTGTTTGTAATCCCATTACTATCTTCCCTCTATCCATTGTCCCTAGGCAACCAATGATCTGCTTTTTGTCACTATAACTGTTCATCTGGTGACAGGCATTTGAGTTTCTAATTTGGGACATACATAAAGCTGCTATGAAAATTTGTGTACAAGTATTTGTGTGGACATATGTTTTTATTTTTCTTGAATTAAATACCTAGGAGTGGAATGAGTGGGTCATAAGAAATTCCCATACTGTTTTCTAAAGTGGTTGTACCATTTGCCATTCTTACCAGCAGTTTGAATATTTGTTGCATAACATCCTTGCCAGCACTTCAGATGACTGTTCTTTTGGTGTCTCGTGGAGTTGTTTTTTTTTCTGCTTCTTTCCAAAGGTGAGAAGCAGGGGATTTTACTTTCATTTTTTTGAACAGTTTTAGGTTTACAGAAAAATTGAGTATAAAGTACAGAGTTCCCATGTCCCTCCACCCCTCCTCGTTTCTTCTATTATTAACATCTTGCATTAATGTGATACATTTGTTAACAATTGATTATTCTATGTTGATACATTATCATTAACTACAACTAAAGTCCACAGTTTATATTATGGTTCACTCTTTGTGTTGTATATCTTATGGGTGTTGACAAATGTATGACATGTATCTACCATTGATACAGTATCACACAGAATAGTTTCACTGCCCTAAAAGTCCCTTGTGGTCCACCTGCTCATCCCAGCCTCCCTTCCCTGAACTCTTAGCAGCCACTGATGATTTTACTGTCTCCCTAGTTTTGCCTCTTCTAGAATGTTATATACTTGGAATCATACAATATGTAGCCTTTTCAGATTGGCTTCTTTCACTTAGCAATATGCCTTTAAGGTCCCTACATTCTTTTTGTGGCCTGATAGCTCATTTCCTCTTATCACTGAATAATATTCCATTGGATATCCCACGGTTTGTTTATCCACTCACCTATTGAAGGATATCTTAGTTGCTTCCAGGTTTTGGCAGTTATTAATAAAGCTGCCATAAACATCTGTGTGCAGGTTTTTGTGTGGATGTATGTTTTCAACTCATGGTAACGTAAATTAATATTTGGGTAAATACCAAGGAACATGGATTGTATGGTAAGAGTGTGTTTAATTTTGTAAGAAACTGCTGGACTATTTTCCATCAGTTGTACCATTTGACATCTTCAATAGCAGTGTGAGCATTTTAGCTACATAGCATCCTTGTGGACACTAGGGGTGGCCTGTCTGTTGGAATCACACTGGTTTTTATTTGCATTTCCACAATAACTACTGAGTTTGAGCATCTTTCATGTGTTTATTTGCTATCTGTATATCTTTTTTGGTGAAATGTAGGTTCAAATCTTCTGCCCTTTTCTTTATTGGGTTGTTTGTATTATTTTTATTGGGTAAGAAGAGTATTCTACATGTTTTAGATACAAATCCTTTCTTGAACATGTTTTGTATATATTTTCTCCTAGTCTGTGGCTTGCATTTTTATTCATATTGTGTTTTGAAGAACAAAAGTTACTAATTTTGATGAAGTTCAACACATTTTTTTCTTTTAAAATTTTTACTGTTGCTCTTCAAAAGACACTAAAAAATGAAATCTTTGATAAACTCAAGGTCACTAAGTTTTTTCCTAGTAGTTTTATAGTTTTAATTCTTATATTCAGAGCTGTGATGCGTTCCTTAATTTTTATATGTCATGAAGTAAGGTATCCAATTTATTCTGCCACCATTTACAGAAAATATTTTTCTTTCCCCCTAACTCCAGCAACCTTGTCCTTGAGCTATAATTCATCCATTTGAAGTGTATATTTCAGTGTTTTTTAGTAATATTATAGAGTTATGCAACTATCATCGCAATCAATTTTAGAACATTTTCATTATACCAAAAAGATACTTTGTACCCTTTGCCCATCACCCCTAATCCTCCCATCTCCCCCCATGAATCCTCTCATATCCCCTCCCTTCCTCCCACTCTCCAATCCTCTCAGCCCTGGGCAACCACTAGTTTACTTTCTGATTCTGTAGATTTGCCTATTCTGGACATCTCATATACATGAAATCATGTATTATAATATGTGGACTTTTATGACTGGTTTCTTTCACTTAGCATAATGTTTTCAAGGTTCATCCATGTTACTCCATTCCTTTTTATGGCAAAATTTTTTTTTGTGGTATACCACATTTGTTTGTTAATTCATCAGTTGATGGACATTTGGGTTGTTTGCACTTTTTGGTTATTATGAAAAATGCTGCTGTGAACACTTGTGTACAAATTTTTGTTTGGACATATGTTTTCAATTTTCTTGGGTAATAGGACTGCTGGATCATAGAGTAACTCTGTTTAACCTGTGTGAAACTTCCAGACTGTTTTCCCAAGTGGCTACACCATTTTACATTTCTGCCAGAAGTGTATATAAAGGTTACAATTTCTTCACATCCTTGTCAAAACTTTTTTGTTGTTGTTATAACCATCCTAGTGTATGTGAAGTGGTATGTCATTGTGTTTTGATTTGCATTTCTCTGAAGTCTAATGATGTTGAACATCTTTTCATGTACTTATTGTCCATATCTGTATCTTTCTTTAGAGAAATACCTATTCATATCCTTGGCACATTAAAAAATGTCTATTATTGAGTTTAAGAGTTCTTTATATATTCTAATACAAGTTCCTTATTATGTATGTGCTTTGCAAAAATTTTCTCCCGTTTTGTGATTTTCTTTTCACTTAAAAAAATTTGTTTACTTTTAGGCGTTCTGGAGGAGAATTACAAGTTTCCTAACCTATATTTTTAGTAAGAGAAGTTTATGTAGAATTTTATGCCAACTTTAATCAGATATGTTAACTCCATCTTAAAAGTTTAAATCTTATCAGTAGGTTAGAAAAAGATGTTCAGAATGCTCAGTAGGAGATGGTATGTATAGCATTGTAATAAAGAGTAAAAGTGTAGACCAGGACAGGTGGGGTTTGATTCCACCTTATCCACTAATAGCTGTGGGACACATCTTGACCTCTGCACATCTCTGTTTTCTTTTTACTTTATTTTTTATTGGGCTATAATTGACAAATACATTGTAATATTTCAGGTGTACAACATAAAAGATTTGATATTTGTATATATTACAAAAGGATCACCACAATAATAGTTAACATTTATCAATACACAGTTACACATTTTTTTCTTGTGATGAGAACTTTTAAGATCTAATCTCTTAGCAACTTTCAAATATACAATACAGTATTATTAACTATAGTCACCATTGCTGTACATTACATTCCGAGGACTTACTTTTTTATAACTAAAAGTTTGTACCTTGTGACCCCCTCACCCATCTTAACCTACCCCCAACCCCCTGCCTCCGGCAACAAGCAAGCTATTCTCTGTATCTGTGAGTTTGGTTTTTTGTTTTTGTATTTTTAGATTACATATATAAGTGCGATCCTATAGCATTTTGTCTTGTTCTGACTTTTTTCACTCAGCATAATGCCTTTAAGTTCCATCATGTTGTCAGAAATGGCAAGATTTACTTTTTTTGTGGGTGAACAATATAACACACACTCACACAAACACATATGCCACACAGTCTCTCTCTTTCTATCACACACACACACACACATACATATCACATTTTCTTTATTCATTCATCTATTGATGGACACTTAGGTTGCTTCCATGTCTTGGTTATTGTATATGCCACATTAAACATGGGAGTGCGTATATCATTTTGAGTTAGTGTTTTCATTTCCTTTTGGAGTAATCCCCTGAAATGGAATTGCTGGGTCATATGGCAGCTCTATTTTTAATTTTTTGAGAAACGTCCATACTGTTTTAGATAGGGGCTACACCAGTTTACATTCCCACCAGTGGTGCACAAGGGTTCTCTTTCTTCACATCCTTGCCAACACTTGTTATTTCTTGTCTTTTTGATGATAGTCATTCTAATTGATGAGGTGATATCTCATTATTGTTTTGATTTGCATTTCCCTGATAATTAGTGAAGTTGAGCACCTTTTCCTGTACCTGTTGGCCATCTGTATGTCTTTGGTAAAATGTCTATTCAGCTTCTCAGCCCATTTTAAATCAGATTGTTCTTTTGCTATATTGAGTTATATGAGTTCCTTATATATTTTGGATATTAACCTCTTATCAGATATATGATTTGCAAATATTTTCTCCCATTCAATTGGTTACCTTTTCATTTTGTTGATAGTTTTCTTTGTTGTGCAGCTTTTCACTTTCTTGATATCCATTGAACCACAGAGTCCTTTAATTTTGGTGAGCTCTAATTTATCTTTTGTTGCTTATGCTTTTGATGTCATATCTAAGAAACCATGGCTTAGCCCGAGGTCATAAAGATTTACTGCCATGTTTTATTATGAGAGTTTTACAGGCTTAGCTCTGATATTCACATCTTTGATTCATTCTGAGTTAATTTTTGTATGTGGTGTGTGGTAAGGGTACAACTTCATTCTTTTGAATGTGGCTGTCTGGTTTTCCCAGCACCATTTGTTGAAAAGACTGTTGTTTCCTCTTTGAGTTGTTTTGGCACCCTTATCACTTGCCTTATTTTTGATCTTGGGAAAAACATTCGGTCTTTCACTAATGAAACAAGTTGGTTGTTTTTTTGTAGATGCCTTTATCAAGTTGAAGTTTCTTTCTATTCCTTGTTTGCTGAGATTTTTTTTGTTTAAAAATTTTTATTGGGGAATTAGGGAAAGGGAACAGTGTTGGGGAACTGGGGAAGGGGAATAGCCAAGTTGTCCTTCAATCTTAGTTGCGGGCGGGCATAGCCTGCCATCTCATGCTGGAGTCAAACTGGAAACCCTGTTGCTAAGAGCGCACGCTCTAACCACTGAGTCATTCGCGGCAGCTCAGGGCAGCTAGGCTCAAGGTGCCATGTTCAGTTTTAGTTGCGGGCGGGTGTAGCCCACCATCCCATATGGGAGTTGAACTGGCAACCTTGTTGTTAGGAGCATGTGCTTCCACCAGCTGAGCCATCCTGCCACCTGTTGGCAGCTCAGCTTGGGCGCAGCTCACTGGCCCATGTGGGAATCGAATCGGCGACCCTGTTGCTCAGAGCTCGTGCTCTTAACCAACTGAGCCATTCAGCTGGCCGCAAGATATTTTTTTTAATTCAGAAATGTATCTTTGATTTCTGTCAAATGCATTTTCTGTGTCTGTTGAAATGATTGTATGGTTTTTCTTTTCTTAGTTTGCTAATATAATGAATTACATTGATTTGCTTTTCAATGTAAACAAACTCTGCATTCCTGGAATAAATTCTTTTTGTCACAATATATTACCAAATATTCCTGGATCCAATTTGCTAAAATTCAGTTGTGAATTTTTGTACCCATGATAATGAGGATTGGTATTTGGGTTTTTTCCCCCTTATTATCTCTTTAGTTTTAGTATCAGAGTGATGCTCTTCTCACAGAATGAGTTGGGATTTCCTCCTTTTTAATATTCTGGAAATGATCATGTAAAATTGGTATTACTTCTTCCTTAATTATTTAGTAGAGTTAACCAGTGAAGCCATGTGGGCCTGGCATTTTCTCTGTGGGAAGATTTTTAACTACAAATTAAGTTTATTTAACCAATACAGTACCTCTCAGGTTATCTATTTCTTCTTGGGTCAACTTTGGTTTTTGCGTCTTTTAAGAAATATGTTCATCTAAGTTTAACTTATTGTATAGACTTTACAATATTCTATTGTTATCTTTTTAATATTTGTAGACTATAGTTTTGTCACCTCTCTTCTGATATTGGTAATTTTATGTTTGTGTTTGTTTACTGATCATTCTGGTTGGTAGTTTAAGAATTTCATTGATCTTCTGAAAGAAACAACTGTTTTATTGTTTTCTCTAATATCATTCTGTTCTATTTGTTTTCACTTTGATTTTTTATTCTCAATTTTGGCTTTAATTTGATCTTTTTTTCTTATATGTTTATCTAAACTGAGGTAATTGAGACTTTTCTTCCCTCTAATAAAGGAATTTATAGTGCTAAATTTTCCTGTAAGGTACATTCCACAAGTTTTTGTTTATGAAGTTTTCATTTAGAAAGTTCTGAATACTTTCTACTTCACCTTATGATTTCTTCTTTGATCTGTGGGTTATCTAGATGGGTGTTATTTAGTGTCTAAATACAGTAAAACCTTGGATTGCGAGTAACTCGGTTTGCAAGTGTTCCACAAGATGAGCAAACATTTCTATTAGCTTGGTGCAAAAGTAATAGCGGCTTTTGCCATCACTTGTAATGGCTATTTACTTTTGTACCAACCTAATAATACATTTTAACTTGGTAAACGAGTGCTGTCTTGCAATATAGTTTGTTTCTGGAATGAATTATGCTCGTAAACTGAGGCATTACTGTACTTGGGATTTTCCTAATGTATTTCCTTTGATTCTTAATTTTACTTGTGGTCAGAGAACATACTCTGTGATATGATTTAAAAGAAATTATTTCAAGATATTTAGTAAATTATGTTTGTCACAGTAAAATTATTTTATTAATATATTAACTATATAGAATTTTGTTTGATGGCCAGACATTGGTTTATCTTGTTAAATATTCCATGTGAACTTGAAAAGGAAGGTTCTAAAAATATCAAGTTGGTTAATAGTGCTCTTCAGGTCTTTTATAGCCTTATTAATTTTTGCCTGCTTGTTCTATCACATAGAGAGGAATGTTAAAAATCTCCCACTGTAATTATGGCATTGTCCATTTCCCCTTTTATTTCTATTAGATTTTTTTATTCATGTATTTTGATGTTTTAAGTTCAAAACTGCATGGTACTGTTATATCCTCTTGATAAATTAACTCCTTTGTAATAAAGAAATGCCCTTATTCCTCTTAATGTTCATTGCTCTAAAATGTACTTTGGTATTCATATAGCCATTCTAGCTTTATTTTTATTTGTGTTCTTTTTCTTCATTTTACTTTTAATCAGCCATCATCATTATATTTGAAGTCAGTTTCTTGTTATCAGCAAACAGTTGATTCTTGCTTTTAAAAAAATCCATTCACAATAAAAAATTTTAAAAATCCAGTTTGACCACCTCTGCCTTTTAATTCTAGTGTTTAGACCATTTGTATTTAATGAGATTATTGCTGTGGTTGGGGTTTAATTCATTATTTTGCTTTTTGGAAGAGGGGAACTATTGGTTGTTTCCTTTTTCTTCTTTTTTGGGTTATTTTGAATTGAATATTTTTTATTACTGCATTTCATTTTTTGTTGTTGGCAAATCAGCTCTAGCTCTTTAATACTTTTTTTTAGTGTTTGCCTTAGATTTTATAGTCTAACAGGTCCTCAACGTCATTTTGTTATAACATTGATGAGGAACTTAACTCTTGTTTATATCAACTAGTCTATGGTAGATTTGGTTTTGTTATATGTCATTTTGTTTAAAGTCATGGAACCTATTGATGACATTGAGGACTTACTGTGTATATCTTTAAGTGATCACTGTCTACCTTCAAGTAATATATACCATTTAATGTAGACTGTAAGAAACTTAAAATAGTACACTTTCATTCTCTACCCCTATCTTCTGGCCCTTGTTCTGTTGTTGCAATGCTTCTAACTTTTATATATATTTCAAACCTCATAACGTGAGTACCTACTTAAAGGGATTTTTAATATAGGAAAAAAATTTTATATATCCACATATTTACCTTTTCCCCTGCTCTTCATTTCTTTGTATTGTGCCTAATTTACATTTGATGTCATTTTTCCTCTGCCTGAATGACTCCCTTTAGCTTTTCTTGTCTTTTGGAGTAAGTCTAATACTAATTTTCTCCAGGCTTATTATTATTATATTTGTTGTTAAATATAAGCAAAAGTCTTTATTTCTCCTTTATTTTAGAGTGATATATTTCCAACCTAGAATTCTAGGTTGACAGTTTTTTCTTTCAGTATTTTTAAAAATGTTGCTCCCGTCTTCTGGCATATATTGTTCCCGATGGAAAGTCTGCTGTCATCCTTAGTATTATGATATATATATATATATATA
>NW_017731942.1:937402-945413 GCF_001890085.2 Hipposideros armiger
ATGCTTTCAGTGGCTTTTTCGTGCAGACTGCCAGCTTTGACTCAAGTTGCAGACTTTCCTAGGGTGTCTCAAAGGTTTCCAGAACCCAGACAAGCAGCATTTGGCTTGAGCGTGTCCTGTACCTCTGGCTGAGCAGCCCTAAGCCGCCACTAGTGGCAGCCAGCCTTGGTTTGCGTTTTGGCCTCTCAAGGCACTTCTGAGCACAGTACAGGTGGCAGTCATCTGTAGATTTCTTTCTGGCTCCCACTGAGTGGCCCCGGGTGGGGCATGGGCTGTGGTTGAATTAGACTTACAGCGGATCCCCTCCAAGGTGGTCCTGAGGTTGGTGCCCCCAGTGGTCAGCTTCAAAACAAGCTGGAGCATCATTCAGCCACCTCCAAGTACGACACACCCACAGGGTGCATCGGGCAGACATCAGAGTCCTGCTAAGGCGGGTCCTGCTCTGTAGGATCAGCCCCTGCACAACAGCTTTTCCACTGTAGTCAAGGCCAGGCCTCACAATCAGTGAGTCCAAGGGTCAGTCCTTCCCAATGATGTGCAATTATCAACCAAGGCTCAACTACAAGAGGAGGGCCAACACAGCCCACACAAAGGACACAATTGGAGCACGTGGCTCAGCTGACCAGAAAGACTGCACCACTGAACCCCACAGCCCATCTACTACACAATGCCACTCTACTTAAGACCGGAAGACATAGCAGCCCTACCTAATACATAGAAACAAACACAGAGAGGCAGCCAAAATGGGGAGACAAAGAAACATGTCCTAAATAGAAGAACAGAACAAAGCTCCAGAAAAAGAACTAAGCTAAACAAAGATAAGCAATCTATCAGAAGCAGAGTTCCAAACACTGGTTATAAGAATGCTCAGCGATCTCAGGGAGAACTTCAACAGAGATATGAAAACCATAAAAAAGAACCAGTCATACATAAAGGATACAATAACAGAAATGAAGAATGTATTACAGGGAATCAACAGTAGATTAGATGAAGCGGAGGATCAAACCAATGATGTAGAATATAAGGTAGCAAAAAACACCCAACTAGAACAGCAAAAAAAGAAAAGAATCCAAAAAATTGAGGAGAGTTTAAGGGGCCTCTGGGACAATATTAAGCATACCAACATTTGCATTATAGGGAGGGGTACCAGAAGGAAAAGACAGAGAGCAAGGAATTGAAAACCTATTTGAAGAAATAATGACAGAAAACTGCCCTAACCTGGTGAAGGAAATAGACATACAAGCCCAGGAAGCACAGAGTCCCAAACAAGATAAACCCGGGCCGGCCGAGTGGCGCGATGGTTAAGAACTCGCTTGGGATGCCAGAGGGCCCCGGTTCGGATCCCACATACTTGGGCCAGTGAAGCAGCGTCCTCCACAACTAGACTGAAGAACAAAATGACAGCAACTTGTCTGTTCCCCTTCCCCTGATTCCCCAGCACTGTTCCCATCCCCCCAATTCCCCAATAAAAATCTTTAAAAAACAAACCAAACAGAAAAACTAAACCCAAATATATGCTGCCTCCAGAGACACATCTCAGCTACAAGAACAAATATAGACTCAAAGTGAAAGGGTGGAAATTGACATTCCAAGCAAATGGTAGTCAGAGAAAAGCAGGTATAGGCATACTGATATTAGATGAAACAGACTTCAGGATAAAAAAGGTAACTAGAGACAAAGATGGACATTTCATAATGATAAAGGGGACTGTACAAAAAGGAGACATATCAGTCATCAATATTTGTGCCCCCAATCATGGAGCACCGAAATACACAAAGCACTACCAACAGAACTAAAGGGAGAAATTGACCAAAATGTAATTATAGTAGGGGACCTAAATACATCATTGACAGCTATGGATGGATCATACAAACAGAAAATTAGGAAATATCAGCCCTAAATGACACATTAGACCATATGGACACAATTGACATTTATAGAGCATCCTAGAACATCAGACTATACATTCTTGTCTAGTGTACATGGAACATTCTCAAGGATAGACCATATGTTGTGACATAAAACTAGCCTCAACAAATTTAAGAAGATTGAAATCATACCAAGCATATTCTCTGAAACAAGGCTTTAAATTGGAAATCAACTGCAAAAAGAAAGAGGAAAAACCACAAATATGTGAAGATTAAACAACATACTTTTAAAGAACTATTGGGTCAAAGAAGAAATAAGAGGAGAGATCAAAAGATACATAGAAGCAAATGAAAATGAAAATACATCCTACCAAAACTTTGGGGATGCAGTGAAAGCAGTTTTAAGAGGGAAATTTATATCATTACAGGAATATCTCAAGAAAGAAGAAAAATCCCAGATAAATAACCTCACATTGCACCTTAACTAGAAAAAGAAGAATAAATGAAACCCAAAGTCAGCAGAGGGAAGGAAATAATAAAAATCAGAGGAGAACTAAATAGAGAACAAAAAGACAGTAGAAAAAAATTAATGCAACAAGGAGCTGATTCTTTGAAAAGATTAATAAAATTGACAAACCCTTGGCTAGACTCACTAAGATAAAAAGAGAAAAGACACAAATAAGCAAAATCAGAAATGAAAGAGGGGAAGGTACCATGGATGCCACAGAAATACAAAGGATCATCCAAGAATACTATGAAGGACTATATGCCACCAAATTCAATAACCTAGAAGAAACGGACATGTTCTTAGAAACATATAGCCTTCCAAGGCTGAATTATGAAGAACTGGAAAATCTAAACAGACCAATCAACAGTAAGGAAGTTGAAGCAGTCACCCAAAACCTTCCCAAAAGCAAAAGTCCAGGACCAGATGCTTCACTAGTGAATTCTACCAAACATTCAAAGAGGATCTAATACCTGTCCTACTCAAACTCTTCCAAAATATTGAAGAAGAGACAATACTCCCTAACTCATTTTATGAGGCCAACATTACCCAGATACCTAAACCTGGTACGGATAACACACAAAAAATTACAGACCAATATCTCTGATGAATACAGATGCAAAAATCCTAAACAAAATTCTAGCAAATGAAATGCAACAGCGCATTTAAAAGATTATACATCATGACCAAGTAGGGTTCATTCCAGGGCACAGGGATGCTTCAACATACACAAATCGGTCAATGTGATACACCACATAAAATAAAGGATAAAAATCATATGATTATATCAATAGATGCAGAAGAAGCATTTGAGAAGATAGAACATCCCTTTATGGCAAAAACACTTAATAAAATGGGTATAGAAGGAAAATACCTTAACATAATACAGGCCATATGTGACAAACCCTCAGCTAATATCATAATTAATGGTGAAGAACTGAAGCCCTTGACTCTACATTCAGGAACACGACAGGGCTGTCCCCTATCACCTGTGCTTTTCAGCATAGTATCAGAAGTTCTAGCCATAGCAATCAGGTAAGAGAAAGAAATAAGAGGCATCTGATCAGGAATGAAAAAAGCAAATTGTCATTTTTTGCAGATGACATGATGCTATATATAGAAAAACCTAAAGACTCCACCAAAAAGCTATTAGAAACAATAATGAATACAGTAAAGTTGCCAGCTACAAAATCAATGTACAAAAGTCCATTGTATTCCTGTATACTAACAATGAAATCTCAGAAAAAGAAATTTAAAAAAACCCCAATTCCTTTTGCAATTGCAACAAAAACAATAGAATACCTAGGAATAAACTTAACCAAGGATGTGAAAGACTTATACAAGTGTACACTGAAAACGATGAGATATTTTTAAAATAAATTGAAGAAGGCACCAAGAAATGGAAAGACATTTCATGTCCACGGATTGGAAGAATCAACATAGTTAAAATGTCCATATTACCCAAAGCAATATACAGATTTAATGCAACCCCCATCAAAATCCCAATGGCATTGTTTAAATAAATATAACAAAATCATCAGATTTGTATGAAACCACGAGAGACCATGAATAGCCAAAGCAATCCTGAGGGAAAAAAAATGCTGGACGTATCATACTCCCTGACTTCAGCTTGTACTACAGAGCAACAATAATCAAAACAGTATGGTATTGGCAGAAAAACAGACACACACATCAGTGGAATAGAATTGAGACCCAGAAATAAACCCATATAAATATGAACAGATAATTTTTGACAAAGAAGTAAAAAACATACGATGGAGAAAAGGCAGCCTCTTCAAGAAATGGTGCTGGGAGAATTGGAAAGCCACATGCAAAGAATGAAACTAGACGGCTGTCTGTCACCATGTACCAAAATTAACTCAAAAATGGTTCAAAGACCTAAACACAGGACCTGAAACAATAAATTGCACAGAAGAAAACATAGGCACTAAACTGATGGACCTTGGGTTCAAAGAGGACTTGATGAATTTAACTTCAAAGACAAGGGAAGTAAAAGCTAAAATAAATGAATGGGACTATATCAAACTTAAAAGCTTCTGAACAGCAAAAGAAACCATTGACAAAATAAAGGGGCAACCAATAGAATGGAAGAAGATTTTTGCAAACAATGCCTCCGATAAGGGACTAATATGCAAAATATGTAAGGAACTCATACAACTCCACAACAAAAAAGCAAAGCATCCAATTAAAAAATGGGCAGAGGACCTGAATAGACATTTCTCCAAAGAGGACATACAAATGGCCAATAGACATATGAAGAAATTCTCAACATCAGTAATCATCAGAGAAATGCAAATAAAAACCACAATGAGATATTACCTCGCACCAGTTAGAATGGTTAACATCAACAAGACAAATAATAACAAATGGTGGAGAGATTGTGGAGAAAAAGGAACCCTCATACACTGTTGGTTGGAACGCAGATTGGTGCAGCTGCTATGGAAGGCAGTATGGAGGTTCCTTAAAAAAATAAGAATGGAATTACCATATGACCCAGCAATCCCTCTCCTGGGTATCTACCCAAAAAATCTGAAACCATTTATTCGTAAAGATATATATGCTCCGGGGCCGGCCGAGTGGCTCAGTTGGTTAAGAGCTNTATATATATATGGCCTTTGAAGCAATTGGATTGTGCTATACCTTGGTATAGTATTTTCATATTTCTTGTGTTTGGAGTTTGTTGAGCTTTTTGGATCTATGGGTTTGCAGTTAAAAGTAAAATTTGGAGCAGTTTTGGTATTGCTTCAAATATACTTTCTGTCTTGCCCTATTCTCATTTGAGAACTTCAGTTACATGTGTATTAGGCTGCTTCAGATTTTCTTAGTAGCATTCACTGATGTCCTGTTCATTTTCTCCCACTCTTTTTACTGTTTCATTTTTAATCATTTTATGTTATATGTTTACAGTGCTTTTTTTCCTCATTGATTTATTGTTTTTAATCCTTTGCAGTGTATTTTTCATCTTAGATATTGTATTTTTCATCTGTAAAAATTCCATTAAAAATTCTTTCATGTACTGTTGATGGGATTGCAGACTGGTACAGCCATGCTGTATGAAAAACAGCCCATGCTGTTGAACTTAAAAAAAAATTTAAAAATAGACTACCATGTGATTCAGCAGTTCTACTTCTGGATATCTGCTTGTTCACTACAGCATTATTTTTCAGTAGCCAAGATATGGAAGCAACCTAAATGTCAATTGGTAGATGATTGAATAAAGAATATGTGAGATACATAGATACACACACACACACACACACACACACACACACAGTCTCTCTTTCTCTCTCTCTCCCTCACTCTCACTGAAATATTACTCAGCCATAAAAAGACTGAATTCTTGCCATTTGTGACAAATCAATGGGCCTCTAGAGGGTATGATGCTACGTGAGATAAGTCATACAGAGAAGGGCATATACTATGTGATTTCACTTATGTGTGGAATCTAAAAAACAAAAACGAACAAACAGAATAGTATCTTCAGATAAAAAGAACGAACTGATGGTTGCCAGAGGAAAATGGGGAGGGGAAGTGAAAAAGTTGAAAGGGAATAAGTGGTAAAAAATTCCAGTCATAAATAAGTCATGGGACTGTACTGTACAGCATAGATAATATGGTCATTAATATTGTGTTAAGACTTTGTATGGTGTCAGATGGTTTCTAGACTTACTGTGGTGATCACTTTGTTAGGTTTGTAAGTGTTGAATAACTGTAGTACACCTGAAACTAATATAATATTGTATGTTAAATGTATTTTAATAAAAATTATAATAAATGAAAAATGAAGATTTTGTCATAGAAATGGAGGCGTGAGGTGAGCCTCTTGAAATCTCCCCTGGGATTTACAACAAATTGAACAGCTGTAATTCAACGAAGGACTCCCTGTGCAGCAGATAGGCAAGACTAAGAGACGAGCAGGCCTTCTCCAAGGCACACTGTATTGAAGCTGTCAAAAATTAATAACAGGGCTGACCAAGTGACTCAGTTGGTTAAGAGCTTGCCCAAGAGTGCGAGCTCTGAACAACAGGGTCACCGGTTCGATTCTCACATTGGCCAATGATGCTGTGCCCCGAGCTGAGCTGCCAGTTGGCAGGGTGGCTCAGCTGGTGAGAGCACATGCTCCTAACAACAAGGCTGCTGGTTTGGATGGTGGGCTATGCCCACCCACAACTAAAAGACTGAACTCTGCACCTTGAGCTGAGCTGCTGCCAGGGTGGCTCGGGATAAAGTGTATGTGCTCTTAACAACAAGGCTGCTGGTTCAATTCCCACATGAGATGGTGGCTATGCCCACCTGCAACTAAGACTGAACTTGACACCTTGAGCTGAGCTGCTGCCCGGATGGCTTAGTGGATAGAACGTGCGTTCTTAACAACAAGGCTGCTGGTTCAACTCCTGCATGGGATGGTGGCTATGCCCACCCGCAACTAATTGAACACAGCTCCTTGAGCTGAGCGGCAGGACTGGACTTGGAGCTGAGCATGCTGCGCCCTCCACACCTAGATTGAAGTACAACAAAGTGGCTGTTTGTCTTCCCCAATTTCCCAACACTGTTCTCCCCAAAATTCCCAACACTGTTCCCCTCCCCCAATTCCCCAATAAAATCTTAAAAAAAAATGACAAAGAAAGACTCCTTAAGGCAGCTAGGGAAAAGGAAGACTGTAACCTACAAAGGAAAGCCCATTAGATTATCATTAGATTTTTCAGCAGAAACTCTACAAGCCATGAAGGAGTGGAATCAAATATTCAAACTATTGAAAGAGAGAAATTATGAGCCAAGTATAGTATATCCAGCAAAGATATCCTTTAGATATGAAGGAAGAATAAAGACCTTTCCAGATATACAGAAGTTGAGGGAATTTTCTAACACACAACCTGCAGTACAAGAAATACTGAAGGAGGCTATTTGACCTGAAACAAAAAAGCAAAAGAATATAAAACCATGGGCAATATTACAAACAGACAGACAGAAGGAGGAAATGGCAATCCCTACATCATACAGGACACTATACACAAACATACAGGATAAAGAAGAAAAAAACATTTAAAAAAAAAAAGAGGAAAAAGACAACTTGCTACTGCAGCACAGAAATCAACTCACAGCATAAATGGGGATAATTTGTGACAACAAAAACATAAGAGGGGAGAAAGTAAAGGGCTGAATTTGCAAAAGGGAATAGAGAAAGGAAGCATGCTGAAGAAAACAGGATACTCTAAATATGAAACTTTCTTTTACAGAAACTTAATGGTAATGACTCAAAAAAATTTCAGAACTGAAATATATAACATAAAAAGAAGAAACAGAGGGGAAAATCATAGAATACCACCACACTGAAATAATAAACAGTAACAAAAAGGCAAAGAAAAATGGAGACACTGTCCTACCAGAAAACCAAAGATAGGATGATAGGAAATCCTCATGTATCAATAATAACCCTAAATGTAAATGGACTGAACTCACCAATAAAAAGGCATAGAGTAACAAATTGGATAAAAAAACTAAACCCGGGCCGGCCGAGTGGCGCGATGGTTAAGAACTGGCTTGGGATGCCAGAGGGTCCCGGTTCAGATCCCACATATGAGGGCCAGTGACACTGCCCTCCACAGCTAAGATGCTG
>NW_017731942.1:949258-960534 GCF_001890085.2 Hipposideros armiger
GGTTCGAGTCCAGCCCGAGCTGAGCAGCCGCTGAGCTGCCAACAGGTAGCAGGATGGCTCAGCTAAAAACAAAAACAAAAACAAACAAACAAACAAAAAGATATATATGCTCCTTTGTTCATTGCAGCTTTATTTACGATGGCCAAGACATGGAAACAAACCAGGTGTCCTTTGATAGATGATTGGATAAAGAAGATGTGGTACATATTCAGAACAGAATACTATTCTGCCATAAGAAAAGATGAAATATTGCCATTTGCAACAACATAGATGGATCTTGAGGTTATTTTGCTAAGAAAAATAAGTCAGAAAAAGAGAACCTTATGATTTCACTGATATGTGGTATATAAAACTGAAAACAACAAAGGAACAAGACAAACAAATGAAGAAACAAAAATGCATAGACACAGACAATAGTTTAGTGGTTACCAGAGGGTAAGGAGGGAGGAGGTGGGTAAATGAGGGCAAATGACATCAAATATATGGTGATGGAAGGAAAACTGACTTTGGGTGGTGAATACACAATGTTATATATAGATGATGTATGACAGAATTGTACAACTGAAACTTAACGTAACCTTACAATTGTCACCCCAATAAAATAAAAAATAAATAAAATAAATTAAAATTTAAAAAATACTTTCCAAGCCTCTACTGAACACCTATCTTCTACCTCCTTGAACATATGTAATGTAGCTATGACAACTGTATTTAATGACCTTGTGTACTAATATCTGTCATTTTTGTGTCTGAATTGATTGAGTCATATTTTTCTGCTTTTCATACTTGGTGCTTTTTGATGTGATACTACATATTATGAATTTTACCTTCTTGGGCACTGAATTTTTGTATTCCTTATTGTTTGTTCCATGATGCAAATAAGTTACTTGGAAACAGATCCTTTGTGTTTTGCTTTTAAGCTTTGTTAGATAGAACTAGAACATCAATTAGTCTAGTGCAGTTTCCACTGTTGAGACTGAAACCTTTTGAATACTTTATCCATTGCCCTATAAATTATGAGGTTTTTCTTCTGCCCAGAGCCTCATCTTCTCAGTATATTATTATATCAGGGAATTTATTTCATTGTGTGTAATAAATACAAGGGGTTACCAAATAAGGGAATGCATGTTTTCATATAATCGGTCTAAAGACTGAGCAACTCTTTCAAGAAGTTAACATTGACAGAATAGTATCATCTAATTCACAGAACCCATTCAGATTTTGCCTGTGGTCTCATTAATGTCCTTTTTAGCAAAGTAATTCAATTACGATCATATTTTGTATCTAGTTGTTGTATATCTAGTTTTTTTCCATCTGGAGCAAGTATCTCCATGCTTTTTGACTCTTGACAGTTTTGAAGTTTATAGAGCAGTTAGCTTTTAGAATATTCGTCAGTGCTTCCTCATGACTCAATTTAGGTTATACATTTTTGGCAGGAACATCCCAAGGGGTGATGTGATATTCTTCTCAATGCATCCTGTCAGGTAGTAAATGATTTTAATTTGCCCATTACCAGTGATCTTAATATTAATCACTTGACTAAGCTTTCTGCCAGATTTCTACACTTAAAAAAGTACTCTTTTTTTCTTTATAATTATTGGATATTTTGAAACACTCGTTTTAGTATTCATTGTTATTTTTATGGACTGAATTGTTACTATTGATGATTGCCAAATGGTGATTTTGTAATTCTATTACAGTATTATAATTTATTAGGTTACATTCAAGCATCCATGCTTTTGAATGTCAAAAAAGGAAAAGGTCCTGATCCCCAGTTTCTTGACTCATTTACTTATAATGTGTCTGAATATATGGATTCCTTTTATAGTCAATGGATTATAATCTATGATTATTTATTTTAATACTCTAATTGTCCCAGATTTGACTAGTGAGAGCTCCTCCAAACTATTTTTTGTGTACTTTTGACATGTCCCATGATTTTTTGTATATTTTCTTTCTAGCATAGTAAGGTGTTCTAGGCTCATCTTGCAAGTTACCTGATTCATTTTGAAAATAACCCATATTTTCAAGGAGCCCTGGTTCTTCTTAGTGGAGATCGTTATTTAGAAACTGACAATTAGCAGGTTTACTTGTGAGTAGGATGTTACTGTTCCCAGATCTCAGTAGCCAAGGCTATAAAACATATAGGTACATAAATGTGTGTATGTGCACAAATGCACACAAACATATACATATATACATCTATATTTCTGTTTTTTTATCCATACATATTAAAAAACATGATTTCATAATGACACCTCCAATCCCATTCCAACACCACAGGGGTCATTCTTGCTTTTACGCCTTTCCATCTTTGCTCAAAGGGCATTAGATGGGGCATCTGTTGGGGTAGGTGGTACAATAACAGCCCAGCACGGTACTATAATTTTTCCTCTCTCCACTCCTTTATCTGTGTTTTGCATAATTGTATTTCCATTTAGTTCTATATATTTAAACTTTTCTTGAGACTTTCTCTTTTAGCTGTGTATTATTTTGAAGTTTGTTGTTTCATTTCTAAACATTTAGAGATTTTCCTGTTGTCTTTCTATTTTTACTTCCTAGGTTGCTTCCATTATGGTCAAAACATACTTTCTGTGATTTCGGTTCTTTTAGATGTTTTGAGATTTATTTTGTGGCCCAGGATATGGCCAAGGTCTGTCTTGGGTGCTAAAAAAGATGCTGCATTCTGTTGTTATTAGGTGGAATGGTGTGTGTGTGTGTGTGCATGTGTGTGTGTGTGTGTGTGTGAATTGTTCCATAGCTTTATATAGTATACGTGTTTTTTAAAGAGCCTAAAAGAAGCAAAAAGCAAACATTTTAATCACCTTTTAAACTTATTCTCATATTTATCATTTCCAGTGTTCTTCATTTTGTCGACTGGATTTGACTTACCCCATCTACTGTCACTTCTCAGTCTAATGAACTCCCCTTAGTATTTCTTACAAGGTAGTTCTTACAGGTAATTCTCTCAGCCTTATCTAGGAATGTCTTTATTTCAGGAAATTCTGTCTTGAACCATAGTCTTGCTGAATACTGTGTATGACAATTAAGTTTGCAAACTTGTTGCAACGATGTTACTAGCCTTTTTGATGTTGGAGGGATTATTCATTAAGAATTTGTGCCAATTGGAGAAAGTTAACCAAGTTTAATGTTTGGAAGTGCTGGAAAGGCTGTGTGAAAAAGTTAGACAACCTGAACTTGTCACCAACAATTCATGGCTCTTGCATCATGACAATTCATCAGCTCATATCGCACTGCTTGTGAGGGAGTTTTTAGACAGTAAACAAACAACTGTATTGGAACACCCTCCCTACTCACCTGATCTGGCCCCCAGTGACTTCTTTTTATACCTGAAGGTAAAGGAAATATTGAAAGAAAGACATTTTGATGACATTCAGAACATCAATGGTAATACGACGACATCTGTGATATCCATTCCAGAAAAAGAGTTCCAAAATTGCTTTGAAATTTGGACTAGGCACTGGCATCGGTGCATAGTACTTCGAAGGTGACCATAGTAATATTCAGTAATGAGGTATGTAGCACTTTTTCTAGGATGAGTTCGCGAACTTAATTGTGTTACCTTGTATATGATTCTTGCTTGGCTTTTTGTGTGTGTGTGTGTCAACTTACTATGTTATTCCACCTGCCGCTCTTATTTCTGATGGAAGTCAGTCCATTAATTGTATTGTTCCTCTCTACAAGAGGAATCATTTTTCTCTTTCTGCTGTTAAGATTATCTTTGACTTTCTGAAGTTTGACTATGATGTGTCCAGGTGTAGATCTCCAGCTGTTTATTGTGTTTAGGGTTTATTGAGCTTCTTGGATCTGCAGATTGGTGTTGTTCATGAAATTTGGGAAATTTTCAGCTATTGTTTCTTTAGATATTTTTTCTGCCCTCCTTCTAGACATCTATTAAAATATATTGGCCTGCTTCCTGTCTCTCAGGTTTCTGAGACCTTGTTCATTTTCCTTCAGTCTTTTTTCTCTTTTCTTAAGATTGGATAGTTTCTATTGATCTTTTTGTTCAGTTTAATTCTTCTACTATCTCAGATTTACTATTGAATCTATACATTTTAAATTTGGATATTGTACTTTTCAACTCTAGAATTTCCATTTTAGTTCGTTTTTTATATAGGCATACCTTGTTTTATAGCACTTCACTTTATTGTGCTTCACAGGTATGTTTTTTTTTTTACAAATTGACAGCAAGAGCCTTCACCAGCAAAAAGATTACCACTTGCTTTATGGCGATACTTGCTTTAAGGAGATGATCTGGAATCGAACTCTCAATATCTCAGAGGTACCGTATTTCCCCATGTATAAGACGCACCTTAATTTTGTGGCCCGAAATTTGAAAAAAAAATGTATTACATAAAATTATTTAACTCAAGTTTTATTCATCATAAAATTCATACAACTCATCACTGTCAAAACTCCCAACTATTAGCTTGTCCTCATCTGTGTCTGATGACGAATCACTGTCTTCATATATTGCCTCATCCTCAGCGGGAAATGCAAGTAAAAAATCTACAACCACTGTATAAGACACACCCAGTTTTTAGACTAAAAATTTTTTTAAAGAGGGTGTGCATCTTATACATGGGGAAATACGGTATGTTTATAGTTTCTGTTTTTTGGTTGAGGTTTCCTATTTGTGGAATTATGTTCATCAGTTTTAAAAAAAATTAACATTGAAATATAATTGATATAAAAATAACACATTTAATGTGTACAATTTTATGAGTTTGGACATATACAGGCACTCATGATACCATCACCATAGTCAAGGTAATAGGCATATCCAGCACTTCCCAAAGATTCCATGTGTCCACTCCTTTTTGTGTGTGTGGTGATAAGAACACTTAAACATGAGATCTGCCCCCTTAACAAAACATTAAGTATGCAACAGTGTATTGTTAACTGTATGCACTGTGATGTACAGCAGATCTCTAGAACTTAATCATCTAGCATAACCAACAGTTTATACCCATTGAATAACAGCTATCCATTTTTCCAACCCTCCAGCCCCTAGCAACCACAATCTTTTTTTTTAAGAGTTTGACTACTTTAGATACCTCATATAAGTTGAATCATGTGGTACTTGCCCTTCTATGATTGGATTATTTAATTTAACCTAATGTCCTCCTGGTTCATCCATGAGAAGTTTTAAATTGTGATGAACTTACAGGCTGGTCGAGTGGCTCAGTTGGTTAAGAGCTCACTCAAGAGTTTGAGCTCTGAGCAACAGTGGTTCGAGTCCAGCCCGAGCTGAGCAGCCGCTGAGCTGCCANCTCAAGAGTTTGAGCTCTGAGCAACAGTGGTTCGAGTCCAGCCCGAGCTGAGCAGCCGCTGAGCTGCCAACAGGTAGCAGGATGGCTCAGAAAAAAAAAAAAAAAAAAATTGTGATGAACTCCAGTTTATCTATTTTTTCTTTTGTTGATTGTACTTTTGGTGCTACGTCCAAGACGTTGCAAAAATCCCATGTCATAAAGCTTTCCCCCTATATTTTTCAAACAGTTTACAGTTTCAGCTCTTACATTTAGGTTTATGATCCATTTTGAGGTAATTTTTGTGTTTGGTGTAAGGTATGGTCTTTTTTTTTTTTTTCTCATGTGGATATCCAGTTTTCTCATCACCATATGTTTACAAAACTGTCTTTTCCCTGTTAAATAGTCTTGGCACTGTTGTCAAAAATCATTTGCCTACATACACATATGCAAGGGTTTAATTCTGGACTTTATTCTGTTGGTCTGTATGTCTGCGTTTATGCCAGTACCATGCTCTTTTGATTACTGTAACTTTGTAGTAAGTTTGGAAATCAGGGAGTATGAGCCTTGTTTTGTTCCTTTTCAGGATTGACTATTCATGGTCCCTTGAGATTCTGAATGAACTTTTGGATGAGTTTTCTATTTCTGCAAAAAAGTCATTGGAATTTTGATAGGGATTGTATTGAGTCTGTAGGTCACTTTGGGTAGTATTGCCATCTTAACTATATTAAGTCTTCTAATTCATGAACATGGGATTTGTTTCTATTTATGTCTTTTTAGTTTTTTGTAGCAATGTTTTTTAGTTTTCATTGTACAAGTTTTTTACCTCCTTGGTTAAGTTAATTCCTAACAGTTTTATTTTTTTTTGAGGCTATTGTAAATGTAATTGTTTTCTTAATTTTACTTTTAGATTGTTCAGAGTTAGTATATAAATTAAATGATTTTATATGTGGATTTTGTATCCTGCAACTTTGCTGAATTTATTAGCTCCAACAGCTTTTTGATTGTGTGGAATTTTTAGGCATTTCTACATATATATTTCTTGTCACCTGCAAACAATAGTTTTACTTCTTTCATTCAATTTGGATGTCTATTTTCTTGTCTAATTGCTCTTATTAGAACTGACAGTACTATGTTGAATGGAAGTGGCAAAGTGGACACCATGTCTTGTTCCTAATCTGAATAAGAACAGCCTTTCACCATTCAGTATGATGTTAGGTGTAGGCTGTCCTTAGGAGGTCCTTAATATGTGTATGAATTTTCCTTCTATTGCTATTATAGTTTGTTGAGTGTTTTTTATTATGAAAGGATGTTGAATTTTTTTCAGATGCTTTTTCTGCATTAATTGAAATCATCATGTATCTTTTTTCTCTTTCATTTTGTTAATGTGATATATTGGGTTATTTGTTGAACCATTCTTGTGTTTCAATAATCAATTCTACTTGGTTGTGGTGTATAGTCCTTTTTTAATACGCTGCTGAATTTGGTTTGCTACTACTTTGTTGAGGATTTTTTGCATCAGTATTCATAAGAGATAATTAGCCTTTGGTTTACTTGTAATGTCTTTCTCTTGGTTTGGTATTAGGGTAGTGTTGGCCTTGTCCAGTGAGTTGGAATGTGTTCCTTACTCTTCAGTTTTTTTGATAAGATTTCTTTATATGTTTGATAGAATTCACTAGTGAAACCATCTGTTCCTGGGCTTTTCTAGTTGGGAAGTTTTTGATTACTATTCAATATCCTTACTTTTATAGGTCTGTTCAGATTTTCTATTTCTTCATTATTCAGTCTTAGCAGGTTTTGTGTTTCTAGAAATATATCCATTTCATCTAGGTCATACATTTTGTTCATGTACAATTGTTCGCATTACTCCCATCAGATCCTTTTTATTTCTATAATGTTCCCCATTTCATTTTTTATTTTAGTTATTTGGATCTTTCCTTTTTTCTTAGTCTAGCTAAAACTTGTCAATGTTTTTGATATTTTTGAAGAGCCAACTCTTGGTTTTATGATTTTTCTCTATTTTATCACTGTGTTAATCTTTATTATTTTTTCTGTTAGCTTTGGGTTTAGTTTGTTCTTTTTCTACTTTCTTAAGATGCAGAGTTCGGTTGATTTGAAATCTTTTTCAATGTAAGAATTTACATCTATAAATTTCTCTCTTAGCACTGCTTTTGTTGTATCCCATAAGTTTTGGTCTGTTGTGTTTTCATTTTTATTTTTTTCAAGATTTAAAAATTTCCTTTGGTTAAGAATTTGTTTAATTTCCACATATTTGTAAATTTTCCAGTTTTCTTCTGTTCATTTTTACTTTCATTCCATTGCAATTGGAAAAGATACTTTATCTGATTTCAACCTTATGAAATTTATTAAAACTTTTTTTGTGGCCTAATATATGGTCTCTCCTGGAGAATGTCCCATGTAGACTTGAGAATATGTGTTCTGTTTTTTGGTCTGTATATGTCTGTTAGGTTCAGTGGGTATATAGTGTTGTTCAATTCTTGTATTTCCTTTTTTATCTATATGGTTGTTCTATCCATTACTAAAAGTGGAGTGTGGTTATTGTGTAGGTATGTCTATTCCTCTCTTTAATTTTGTCAGTGTTTGCTTCATGTATTTTGGAGCTCTGATGTTTGATACATATATGTTTATAATTGATATATCTTCTTCATGAATTGACCTTTCTGTCAATATTTAATGTCCTTTCTCTCTCTCTTTTTTTAAGATTTTATTGGGGAATTGGAGAGGAACAGTGTTGCAGAATCCGGGAAGGGGAACAGACAAGTTGCTGTCCTTTTGTTCTTTAGTCTAGTTGTGGAGAACGTCACTTCACTGGCCCATGTTGGTATTATCATTGCGCTCTTCCCAGGTGAGGCAGTTGCTTGCCAGCCATTGGATGGTAGCTAACGCAAGCTCACGCCAGCTGCCAGCTAGCCCACTGCAGCCTATGCTGTTGCCGGCTACTCACAGCAGCCCAGCTACGGTCGAACTGTTTTTCACCATCTTAGCTGTAGAGGGCAGTGTCACTGCCTCATGTGGGATCCGAACCAGGGCCCTGCTGCTCAGAGCTGGTGTCCCAAGCCAACTCCTAACCAACACACCACTCGGCCAGCCCTGTCCTTTGTCTCTCGTAACAGTTTTTGACTTACAGTCTATTTAGTCTGATATTAGTATAGCCACTCCAGCTGTTGTCTGGTTACTATATGTATAGAATATCTTTTTGTCCTTTCACTTTCAACCTATTCTGTCCTTAGATCTAAATAAAATGTGTCATGTAGACAGCATATATAGTAGGATCATGCTTTTAAAATCCCTTGTGCCAATCTGCGCCTGTTGATTGGAATGTTTAGTTCATTTACATTTATAGTAATTACTGCTTGCGAAGGACTTTTGCCATTTTATTTTCTGTATGTCACATTTTTGTTCCTCTTTTCCTTCATTACTCTTTCTTTGTATTTAGTTGAGTTTTTATAGTGACACAGTTTGATTTGTTTCTCACTTTATTTAACATCCTAAAATTATAAGTTGTTTTTTTGTTTGTTTGTTTGTTTTTTTAGCTGAGCCATCCTGCTACCTGTTGGCAGCTCAGCGGCTGCTCGGCTCGGGCTGGACTCGAACCGCTGTTGTTCAGAGCTCAAACTCTTGAGCGAGCTCTTAACCAACTGAGCCACTCGGCCGGCCCATAAGTTTGTTTTTAATTGAAACCAACTTAATTTCAATCACACATAAAAACATTACTATTCTACAGGTCTGTTCACCCCTGTGTGTTATCAGTCACAAATTAACATTTTTATACATTGTGTACCCATTAATGTAGATTTATAATTATTTTTGTACATTTTTCTTTTATATCCTATAGAAAATTAAAAGTGTTGTTACAAACCAATATTGTACTAATGCTGGTTTTTATGTTTGCCTATGTATTTACCTTTTCTGGAGCTCTTCATATTTTAATATATCTGAGTTACTGTCTGATGATCTTTCATTTCAACCTGAAGAACTCCCTTTGGCATTTCTTGTAGGGCATTTTTAATGGTAATAAATTCCCTCAATTTTTGGTAGATATAGAATGCTTGTTTGGTAATTTTTTTCTTTTAACACTTTTAATGTATTATCCTCATGCTTTGCGGCCTCCAGGTTTTCTGCTGATAATCTTTTTGAGGATCCGTTGTATATGATGAGTCACTTTGCTTTGGCTCCTTTCAAAATTCACTTTGCTTTGCCTCCTTTCAAAATTCTCTGTTTTTCAGCAATTTGATTATATTGTATCTTGGTGTGGATCTGTTAATGTTTGTCCTACGTGGAACTTATTGAACTATTTGGTCTTATAAATTTATATATTTTATCAAACTTGGGAAGTGTTTTTGTTTTGTTTAGTTTTTTGTTTTGTTTTGTTTTTTTAATGGCAGACTGCTACATGTAGCACCTCATTTGGATGTGTCTGGAGTCTTGGAAGCTTGACTACCCTACGTTCTCCTACAAATGGACCTTGAGAGCTCGTTTGGAGGTTCTAGCAGGGGAGTGCAGCTACTCGTGTACCCTTGACCGAAGAATGGTCCTCTCCTCTATCCGGGAAGGTTGTCCTCTTCCACCAAGGGCGCAGCTTCGGGAGGGACACACATGGAACAGTGAGGGAGGAAGGGGAAACTTGGGAAGATTTTGGCCATTATTTCTGTAGATAATCTGTCTGCCCCTTTCACTTTGTCTTCTCGTTCTTGGACTCCTATAATGCTTATATTGGTCTGTTTGATGGTGTCCCAAAAGTTCCTTAGACTCTGTTTATTTTTGTTCATTTTGTTTTCTTTCTCTTCCTCAGCCTTGATGATTGCAACTGTCCTGTTTTATAAGTTTGCTGATGCATCTTTTTGTTTAGATCTGCCTTTTGGTTTTGTTTTTTTTCAGCTCTAGAATTGTTTGGTTTCTTTTTATAATTTCTATCTTTTTGTTGATCTCATTTTGTTATATATTGTTTTCCTTATTCTCTTTTTTCTTTGTTTTTTTTTTTAGTTCTTTAAGCATATTTAGCACAGTTTTTACAAAGTATTTAGCAAGTCCATTACCTATGCTTCCATAGGACTAGTTTCTGCCAGTTTATTTCCTTCCTTTGAGTGAGTTTGTTTTCCTGGGGTTTTTTTTGTTGTTGTTTGTTTGGGTTTTTGTATGTGTTGTAATTTTTTATTGAAAATTGATAATTTGAGAAAACATCACACTCCCCATCTTTGCAGACTGGTTTTTTGTTGGACCAGTTCTTCACTTAATAGCTGGGTGTGCCCTGGGATGTAGGATCAGCCCAGTGTGAAGGTTTCTGGTCTCAGGCATCTTCCAGGCATGCCTCTTACCAAATCTCTGTGTAGCTTTTTTTATTCCTCACATACACAATTGCTCTTGAAGATCTTAAATTCCCAAAGAATATTACGCTAGCTTCTCCTTGGGACCCTAGATGGTCTGTTGTATGTGTCTGTACCCATAGTCTTTTGTTCCAGTCATCTGTAGGTCTGTGAGCCCCCTGCAGTTCTCTCGAGTAGTACTAGCATCTTTTCCATTTGAGCTCTGAGTTAGGTAAAACAGAGAGCATCCCTTAGCAGCCTCCAGCAGCTTAGAGCATTGCAAAGGTTTGTTGTTCCCTCTAGTTTGGGAAGGAGGGAATTGTGGACTGGGCTGCTGCTTCCTCCAGTTCAAGATTGTGCAGGGAAGTGGGTGGAGCAAGTTCAAGTAAAAATGCCCCAAAACTTCCTCCTATTTTGAATGTAGCTTTTACTTGATTGGATGGATATTTACTTGGTTGTTACAGTCATTTGGCTGTTTCAGAGCCCATACAAGGTTATTTTTGTCAGCCTCCAGTTTTTTTGTTTTTGTTCTTTTTTAAATTTTTTTAATTTGGGGAATTGGGTGATGGAAACAATGCTGGGGAATTGGGGGAAGGGGAACAGACAAGTTGCTGTCCTTTTGTTCTTCAGTCTAGTTGTGGAGGGTGTTGCTTCACTGGCCCAAGTTGGCTCCATCATTGCG
>NW_017731942.1:960599-979399 GCF_001890085.2 Hipposideros armiger
GCTGCTGGCTACACACGGTAGCCCATGGCAACCCACTGCCACAGGGGCTGCAGCCTACGCTGTCGCTGGCAACTCATGGCAGCCCAGCTCCAGGTCGAGCTGTTGTTCAGCATTTTAGCCGTGGAGGGCAGTATCACTGGCCCTCATATGTGGGATCTGAACCAGGGCCCTCTGGCATCCCAAGCCAGCTCTTAATCAACGCACCACTCGGCCGGCCCAGCTTCCAGTTGTTTTTAAATGTTTCTGTGGGGGACTGAGGACTCGGAGCTTCGTGTTGCTGATGTTATGTCTGAGTATCTCGTTTCTTTATATTGCTGCATTATAGTCTGTATAGATATACCACATTTTGCTTATCATTTCCTCAGTTGATGGATATTTGGGTTTCACTTTTTGGCTCTTATAAATAGTGATGCAATGATTCCATTCAGTTTTGAGGGAAAAATACCCTATTCATCAAAAATGCTTTCTCCATTTTATAAAGCTTAAACAATAATCTATTAAATATAAATATGTATTTTAAAATAAAATTTAAATATATAAATATATTTACATATATTTAGTAATACATTGACAGAATGGCATTATGTTATTGTTAGAATTGCATTGCTTTGTAGCACATGTATCCCTGTTTAGTTAGTACTTTAATTTTCTCTGAAGATACCAATCAACATTTATAGATGTATAAAAAGGTAATTTGTTGCTTTGTGCATTAATTACCTATTACAGTATAACAAGTTTCCCCAAAATGCAGGGGTTTAAAGCAGCAAGCATTTATTATCTCATAGTTTATGTGGAGTAGGAATTGGGGCATAGCTTATCTGGGTGCCTTTGACTCAGGATTTCTCATAAGGCTGCAATGAAGTTGTCAGTCTGGCTGCAGTCATTTTAAGGCTTAATTGGGGGTTGATATGCTTCCTAGCTCATTTGTTTGGCTGTTGACAGTCTTAAGTCCCAGTTAGACATTGGCTGAGATACAATTTTTTGCCATGTGACCCTTTCTATTGGACAGCTTACAGCACTGTATGACTTTCTTCAGAGTGTGCCAATAAGAGAGAGAGAGCAAGGTGGAAGTCAGGTTTTTTTGTAGCCTAATCTCAGAGATGAAATCTCATCATTTTTTTTGTTGTTGTTTTTTCTTTTTTAATTAAAGTTTAATGGGATGACAAGGGTTAGTAAAAGTTACATAGGTTTCAGGTGTACAATTCTGTAATACATCATCTATTTATCACATTGTGTGTGTTCACCACCCAGAGTCGGTTCTTCCATAATGATATATTTGGTCCCTTTTGTGTTATTTCTTTATTTTTTTTAAGGTTTTATTGGGGAAGGGGAACAGTCAAGTTGTTGTCCTTCAATCTTAGTTGTGGAGGGCGCAGCTAGCTCAGCTCCAAGTCCAGTTGCCATCGGCAGCTTGCAGCTGCTCAACTCAAGGTGATGTGGTCAATCTTAGTTGTGGGAGTCGAACCCGCAACCTTATTGTTAGGAGCATGTGCTCTCACCAGCTGAGCCATTCTGCCATCTATTGGCAGCTCAGTGGCAGCTCAGCTCACTGGCCCATGTGGTAATCGAACTAGCGACCCTGTTGCTCAGAGCTTGTGCTCTTAACCAACTGAGCCACTCGGCTGGTCCCCTTTTGTGTTCTTTTTTTTTTTTTTTAAGAAGTGAGTCACTAGTCCCAGTTACATTTAACAGGAGGATATTGCACAAGAATACGAATACTAGGAGATAAGATCATTAGGGGCCATTTCAGAAGCTGCCTACCATGCCTCCTATAAGTTTTCAGTACGCCATCTTGTTGAAGTGAATGCTTACAATTGAGTTTATGGCCAAGGAGGAACATTGTGATATAAAGGCTTTTTCTTAGTCTCAGCCTAAGTGATCTCAGATTAATGTTATAGGATTGCATGAAAATATGTGGTTGGTGTAAATTATTTTCTCTTTTGAAAGATTCAAAGATTATGGAGTATTGATGATATTTTACTATAAAATATAATTTTCATTTTTAGCATATGTTTTTGCTAGCTTAGTATTTTAGAAAGTTGTAGAGATTACTGAGTTTCAGAAGTAGGTTACTTTGTTTTAAGTGTGTTTTGATTAGATCCTGGAATGAGAATGATTGTTAGACAAAAGATAACATTTCAGAAAATAAAACCACATATAATCAAAATTTTAAAAAATTTAACATGATTCGTAGAATGTAGGTCATCTTTGCTTTAGAATGAAATTTTTTTTAAGATTTTTATTGGGGAATTGGGGTGATGGGAACAGTGCTGGGGAATTGGGAGAAGGGGAACAGACAAGTTGCTGTCATTTTTTGTTCTTCAGTCTAGTTGTGGAGGATGTTGCTTCACTGGCCCAAGTTGGAACCATCATTGCGCTCCTCCTGGGCGAGGCAGATCAGTCGCCAGCCTTTGGATGGCCGCTCACTGCGGCTGCTGGCCGCTCACGCTGGCTGCTGGCTACGTATGGTAGCCCATGGCAACCCACTGCTACAGGGGCTGCAGCCTACGCCATCGCCGGCGACTCCCAGCAGCCCAGCTCCAGGTTGAGCTGTTGTTCAGCATCCTAGCTGTAGAGGGCAGTGTCACTGGCCCTTATATGTGGGATCCGAACTGGGGCCCTCTGGTGTCCCAAGCCAGTTCCTAACCATCGTGCCACTCAGCCGGCCCTAGAATGGATTTTTAATGGCTGAAATGGCATGAGAAACTCAATTTACTGTTGATTTCTCAGCACATGTATCTCTTTTAACTTGTAATTTATTCATATCAGTAGAATGGAATGACCTTCCAATCATTGTTACCTTATTGTAAATGTGAAAGTCATTAATAACTCATTAGAACAGTATAACAAATTTAGATTGAGTACCAATTTTGACTGTGATTTGAAGACAAAGAGATAATATAAAGTTTGGTTTGATCTCACTGATTTCATTCTGCTTGTGGATGAGGAATGCTTGATTATAATGAAATACACTTATTTTAATAAAATCGTTTTTAGTACAGTATGGTAAATGCCCTTACACAGCTGGGTATGTCTTACCTATGTTTTAATGACATGTCTTTGTTAATATTCATGACACTACAGCAGTGTCTTTTTCTTTTTTGGTTTATTAGTCTATGAGCTTCTTGACTGTGGAGTGCTGTTTTACTAATGTCTTACTGATTTTCTTATAGTGTAATCTTTGTGTAGACCTTTTCTCCTTGTTCTTTAAGATTTAGTTTTTTATCTTTGTAAGCTATTTCCTCTCAACTCCCATCCCCCATCCTCCTCCTCCCACTTTTTTATTTTCTGTCATTCATTCTGAAATACTTAGTACTGGGCCGGCCGAGTGGCACGTTGGTTAAGAGCTGGCTTGGGATGCCAGCTCTGAGCAGCAGGGCCCCGGTTCAGATCCCACATGAGGGCCAGTGACACTGCCCTCTATAGCTAAGATGGTGAACAACAGCTCGTCCTGGAACTGGGCTGCCGTGAGTCGCCGGCAATGGTGTAGGCTGCAGCCCCTGCTGTAGTGGGCTGCCATAAGCTACCATGTGTGGCCGGCAGCTGGTGTGAGCTGCCAAGAGCCGCTGTGAGCGGCTGTCCAGAGGCCGGCGACTGATCTGCCTCACCCGGGAAGAGAGCAATGATAATACCAACATGGGCCAGTGAAGCAACGTCCTTCATAACTAGACTGAAGAACAATAGGACAATAACTTGTCTGTTCCCTTTCCCCCCGATTCCCCAGTGCTGTTCCCCTCCCCCAATTCCCCAATAAAAAATCTAAAAAAAAAAGAATATAGGCCTTGGGCCGGCCACGTAGCTCAGTTGGTTAAGAGCTCACTCAAGAGTGTGAGCTCTGAGCAACAGGGTCACCGGTTCAATTCCCGAACCGAGCTGAGCTGCCAACAGGTGGCAGGATGGCTCATCTGGTGTAACAACAAGATTGCCTGTTCAGTGGTCGGCTACGCCGAGCCACAACCAAGACTGAACTCGGCACCTTGAGCTGAGCTGCCACCCGTATGGGTCAGTGGATAGGGCGTGCGCTCTTAACAACAAGGCTGCTGGGTTCGACTCCCGCATGGGATGGTGGCTACGTCCACTCGCAGCTAAGACTGAACTCAGCACCTTGAGCTGAGCTGCCGCCCAGATGGCTCAGTGGATAGGGCGTGCACTCTTAACAACAAGGCTGCTGGTTCGACTCCCACATGGGATGGTGGCTATACCCACCCACAACTAAGATTGAACACAGTACCTTGAGTTTAGAGGCCACAAGCTGCCAATGGGACGCCAGATGGCGACTGGCACCCTCCACAACAAAGATTTAAGAACAACAACTTGTCTGGTCCCCTCCCCCAATTCCCCAGTAAAATCTTAAAAAAAAAAAAGAATAGAAGCGTTTAGGAGGGAGGACCTATATATTAAAAGAGACTTAAGATACTTTTAAACTAATTGCTAAGTATGAACCTTATTTAAACAAACTATAAATATTCAAATTATGGCATTTGTGAAACAATTGGATATTTGAACACTGAATGAATATTTGGTGATATTAAGGAATCATTGTTAGTTTTTTAAAGATATGTGAATGGTATTGTGGTCATGTTAATAAAAATAATCCTTGTCTTAAAAAATATATAGGCCTTTATATGCTGTTTATGCAAGGGCAGAAGAGTGTTTCTATGGTAATTTAGGCAATTCATATATTTTAACCCCACCAATTTTCATGAATGAAAATTCATTTTTATTATCTTTTATGCCAGCTAATAACCTGTAAAACACACACACACACACACACACACACACATTTTATCATTCATTATGCAAATAAGAAAGGCTCTTGTATTGGGATTAAAGGAAATAAAGATAGCAGAAACAGTGGTAACTGGAATGTAGCCTTCCTGAATAAATAATTGTCCATATTCTAGTATTACCAGTTGACCTAATAATGGCCTTTATAGCATTGTTTCTGTCCAGTACAGGATCCAGTCAAGGATCAGGATTCATGTCTCTTTTTTGTCCTTTTATCTGCAATATTTACATAGCACAGGGGTCGGCAAACTTTTGAGACGAAAGAGCCACCAGGGGTCAGCAAACTGCAGCTCGTGAGCCACATGCGGCTCTTTGGGTACATACATGTGACTCTGAAGTAAAATTGAAAATGGAAATATCATAATTTCATTTATAAAATATTTATAGGATAAAATATATTTATGGCTCTCGAATAGTTTTTAAATTGTTGTGAGGGACAGGATTGGCTCTTCCAGGGGTCGGCAAACTTTTGAGATGGAACGTACCCAAAGAGCGACATGTGGCTGGCGAGTTGCAGTTTGCTGACCCCTGACACAGCCTATCTTTGACTTACCTCATTGACATTTTTGAAGAATGCAATCTCCCTTTTTGTTTAAATATGTTTCCAATTCTGTGTTTCTCTGAAGTTCCTTTATAATTATATTAAGGTTATACATTCTCAGAAAACTGCTCAGAGATGATATTGTGTCCTTTTCAGGGTATCATACCTAGAGACCTAGGATGTCCATATGTCCTTCATATGTGATGTTAATTTTTATCACCTCATTAAGAAGTGTACGAATTCTCCACTGTAGACTTAATGCATTAAATATGAGTTAAAATATCATAAAGTGTAGGGATGAGCTAGACCATAATGAATACATATACAACAAAGGTTTTTGTATCTGAAAGTTTAAAATATGCAAAAGAGTTAAACAAGAACTTTGCAAAGGAGGATGGCCAGTAAACCAGTGAAATGGTATTCAGCATAATTAATCATCAGATAAATGTAAATTAAAACTCTAGTGAGATACTACACAACCAACAGAATGACTAATAGGGGTGGTGAGGATGTGGAATAACTGGAACTTTCTTACATTGCTGGTGGAGTAAGGAAATCGACACAGCCACTTTGAAAAAATGTTTGGCCATGTATGCTAAAGCGAACTATGACTGTGTTGTCGAGACCTGACAATTACTTCCTGGGCACATATCCAGGAGAAATATGTGTTTATGTTTACCAAAAGACATGTTCAAGGAGGTTCATTAGAAGCTTTATTTTAATAGCCCAAACCTGGAAACAGCCTTCATACCCATCAGTGGTAGAATGGGTAAATTGATTGAGGTATAGTCATGTACAGGCAGACCTTGGAGATATTGCAGGGTTCAGTTCCAGACGACCGCAATAAAACAAGTATCGCAATAAAGCAAGTCATAATATTGTTTACTGGTGGAGGGTCTCGCTTTCAGTTTGTAAAAAACACAATGTCTGTGAAGCACAGTAAAGCAAAGTACAATAAAATGAAGTATGCCTGTAATGAAATATTACACAGCAATGAAAATAAACAAAATACACAAATAATGTGGGGAAGTTTCAGCAACGTAATGGATATTAAGTAAAAATAGATACAAAAGAGTATGCCATATGATTCAATTAATATGAAATTTAAAAACAGGTAAAATTGATTTATGATAATAAATGTCAAGATGTTGGTTACTCTTGTGGGGAAAGGCTGAACTGGGAATGGATACCAGGGAGCCTTCATGGGTGCTTGAAATGTCTATATTTTTATCTGTTTGGTGGTTATATGGGTGAATGCATATGTAAAATGTATATTTAAATTTTCTGCACTTTACACTACATAAGTTCTGCATTAAAAAAATTGGTGTAGTCGGTAGAAATGTCTTCTGTCATTTTCTGTATACTTGAAATATTTTATAAGTAAATTAAAAATACAGTTATAGTGTTAATTCTTGACTGTCAAAACGAATAGAAAACAGATATGATTTATGAAAAACCATGGTAATAATCAAGTACTTGTTAGGTTTTGGAATGTGCTCTTATTGTGTAGGCTTGAGATATGTTTCAATCTAGAACAACATTCAGTTGTTCAAAGAGGTGCACTGTGTTTCTTGGATTGTCCTGGCTATTTTGTTTTTTTCATAGATTACCTAAATATTCAAGGGCATCTGAGCTCTTGAACATTTAAATAATCCTTCATATCTTTCCCTGAATGAAGATGGGAATAGGTTTTCCTGCATACGAACCCATGTGTGCGTGCGCGCATGCGTGCTGGGTGAGTGGTGGGGGTTAGGTGCAAGCTTCAAGGAAAAAAAGCAAATAAGCAGAGGGCCAGGTATCAATAAAGCAAATTATTGACAACGTGTGTACTCTCAGGTGAGTGGAGTGCTGACAGAATAACTGAGTAGGCACTGGAAGTGAATTTAAAAGTATGGTATTCCTACAAGTGTAGCAGTTGGACTAGTTTACCCACAGACAGTTGACAAAAAAAGTAAAATAATTTGTGGGTAAGACCTTCCAGGTGCAGATGTGATTCACCTTTGCTTAGTTTTTTCCTATTAATTGTACACTTCATTTTGTACTTTTTTCATGTTTTGCCAATTTTAGCCTCATAATATTCGTAAAAGTACTACAACTGTTTACATGAAAGTAGTGTTTAGCTGCTTTCCTTTAGATTCATACTTCTTTGATTTAACGTGTGGTTTGGGGAATTTCTGTTGCTTTTCCTGAAAGAGACATTATTGATTTGTTTAATTGGAAAATATTTTCCTTTTTGCAGTGCATTATTTTGAGATTAGTCAAGATTTGTCTTAAAAACTTTGAAATATCCAGTTGAAGCTTTAAATTTGTAGAAAGAGAATGTGCTGAATAGAAATGTCCTCAGCAACTCTGTGACGCCCTTTGTGTGTATATGGTATGGTAGGAGAACTTGCCATGCTCTAGCTGTTTTCCCAGAATTTGAGCTGGCGTGACATACAGTATTCTAGAAAGTTTACTTGAGTGAAAAATCAGAAATGGGTATTATTTGCCCAACTTTATGGCCTTGAGTAAATTATATTTTTGGCCCTCAGATTTCTTATTTATAAAATGGGGTGCTTATACTAGATCTTTGTTTCTCAACTATTTAAGAATTAGGCCTATACTTGCCTTGATTAATAAGCCCTAAAAACTGAGGTAGTGTACAATAGTTGTTGGTTGCCCTTGGATATGGTACTGACAAGGTGACAAAAGGAACATTTTCATGTTTTATGTTACATTCCACGTATTAGTATATTTAAAATTTCTTTGATAATTTTTTAATGTTCTTTGACATTTCAAAATAATATTACGACTAAAAATAAAGCAGTTATAATGTTGAATTTGTGTTTTTCAAACTCTATGTATGTCATCCCCCAGGAAAGAATTACTAGAATATGTCAGTGGTTGGCAAAGTGACAGCATGAAAGGGAAATACATACAATGGTGATGTAAAAATTTGAATTAGTTGCAATATTTGAAAATGAGGAGATATCACATTAAAACTTGGAGCTTTTTGAAAATTCAGTTTATCAGCTAATAACTGAGCCTGAATTCTGTAGGAAGCTGTTGCTCCTCTAGATGGCAAATGATCTCTAAGTACTCACAGAATCTGTCACTTCTGTTATCTCCTTCCTTCCTTCCTTCCTTCCTTCCTTCCTTCCTTCCTCCCTCCCTCCCTCCCTCCCTCCCTCCCTCCTTCCCTTCCTCCCTTTCTTCCCCCCCCTCTTCTTTCCTTCTGAAATATAATTCATATACCATGACATTCACCTTTTAAAGTATACAGTTTAGTCATTTTTAGTATATGCAGAGTTGTGCAACCATTACCATTTATCTAATTCTAGAACATTTCATCACCCCTTTTGTACCTGTTTGCAGTCATTCCTTATTTTCCATACCCCAGCCCTAGAAAACTACTAATCTACTTCCTGTGTCTATAGATTTGCCTATCCTGGATATTTCATGTAAATGCAGTCAACAGTATATGGCGTTTGTGTCTGGCTTATATCAAGGTTCATTCATGTTGGAGCAGGTATCAGGACTTCATTCCTTTCAATGACTGTTGTATTGAATGGATATATACTACTTGTTTATTCGTTCACCAGTTGATGGACATTTGAGTTTCCACTTTTTAGCTCTTACAAATAATGCTACATCCAATGTTAGTGTACATGTTTTTGTGTGGTTATTTCTATGTTTTCAATTGTCTTGAGTATAAACCTTGGAGTGGAAATGGTTCATATGGTTCTAGTTTTTCCACATCTTTGCCAACACTTGTCATTGTCATTTTGATGATAACCATCCTAGTGGGTGTGAAGTGGTATCTCATTGTGGTTTTGATTTGCATTTCTCTGATGACTGATGATATTAAGCATCTTATCAAGTACTTACTGGCCATTTTTATATCTTATTTGGGGAAGTGTCTGTTGAAATACTTTGCCCTTTTTAAAATTGGGTTAGTCGTCTTATTGTTGGGTTGTAATAGTTCTTTATGTATTCTGTATACTAAACCCTTATATATTTGCAGGTACATGATTTGCAAATATTTTTTCCCATTTTGTGGGTTGTCTTTTCACTATCTAAGACTTCCAGCCAGCCTCTATCCTTATGCCAGTACTCTCACTGTCTTGATTGCTATGTAGATTTGTAGTAAGTTTTGAAATCAGGAAGTGTGAGTCCTCCAACTTTTTTTTCCCCAATATTATTTTGGATGTTCTCTTGTAATTCCATATATATTAAGGGTTAGCTTTTCCATTTTTGAAAAGAGAAAAGCCATTGGAATTTTTACAGAGATTGCATTGAAACTATACATCACTTCAAGAGTACTGCCATCTTAAAAATGTTGTCTTTCATCCATGAACATGAGATATCTTTCCATATATTTAGATCTGTTTCAAAACAGGAGTGGCAAGACTGGACATCCTTGTCTTGTTCCTGATCTTAGGGGGCATGCATCCAGTCTTTTCACCATTAAGTATGATTTTAACTGTGGGTGGATACCCTTTATCAACTTGAGGAAGTTCCCCTCTATTCATAGTCCTTTGAGTATTAAAGGCAGTTAGATTTTGGCACATGCATTTTCTGTGTCTATTGAGATTATCATATGGTTTTTGTCTTTTATTCTATCAATATGGTTTATTGATTGATTTTTGTATGCTGAACCTGCCTTGATTTTGTGGGGTATATCCCATATGTTCATTGTGTATAATCCCTGGATTAGGTTTGCCAATATTTTGTTGAGGATTTTTGTATCTGTATTACAAGGGTATCAAACTATAGTTTTTCTCTTTTTGTAATGTCTTTGTCTGGTTTGATGATCAGAGTAATGGCTTCAGTATTCCCCCTGTTTTTAAAAAAATAATTGGTAGTAATTCTTAATGTTTGAAGCCATCTGGTCAGGAACTTTTATTTGTGGAAAGTTTTTCACTTCTAGTTCAATCTCTTGACTTTCTATAGTTCCATTCAGATTTTTAATTTTCTTCTTGAGTTGTTTTTGGTAGTTTGTTTCTTTCTAGTAATTTGTCTTTTTCATCTAGGTGATCTAATTTGTTGACATATAGTTGTTCATAGTATTCTCTTATTCTTTTTATTTCTGTAAAGTTGGCCCCTTCTTTAATTTCTGAGTTTAGTTATTTGCGTCTTTGCACTTTTTCTTGGTTAGTCTAGCTAAGTTTGTTGATTTTATTGATCTTTTCACAGCACTAATTTTTTTATTGTGTGTGTGTGTGTAATTATCTTTTTGTTTATTAAAGTTTATTGGGGTGATGATTGTTCAGGAACTAATTTTTTGTTTCACTGATTGAAAAAATTTTCTGTTGTTTTCATTTTATAGTTTACTTCCACTATAATCTTTATTATGTACTTCCTTTGGTTTGCATTGGGTTTAAAATGCTCTTTTTCTAGTGTGTTTTAAGGTATAAGTTTAGGTTATTGTTTTGAGACCTTTCTTGTTTTGCTTTTTTTCTTGACAGACTAAGATTTAACTTTATTTATACATATTTAATTAGAATAAGCATAAACCAAAAAGAAGAAAAAAAATCAGGATAAAGTGTCAATCCATTTTCTTTGTAGGGAGGAGTCAGGAAATGGAAGAAATTACCAGGACAAAATTCTAAAGACCATCCCAAAATAGCTATATAGATTACATAATGGTAAGAGTAAAATGTCAAAATTAGGTATTATTTCACTTAATCTACAAATGAAAAAAGGGAGTAAAAATTTAACCTACTTAGTATAAGAATTTTTACATTAAATATATAGTGATTTCTCAGAAAATGATACTAGTCACTTTTAGAAGAAAGAAGTTTCCATTACACAATAACTAGAAAATCTCAAATGCAGCTAGCAGCAATTCTATAGCTTAGTGTGTACCATTAAATTGTTCTGGGCTAGTGTACATTTTGGTTTAATATAGAACTGTATTTGGGGTTTTAGAAAGGCAGCAATAGTTATATTTTGGTTTTTCTTCTAGATGTTTAACATAGTTAAGGCAACAGTGCAAGCATATTAATTGAAGGTAGTTAAAATTTAATGATAACACAATTTCTTGCAACCTACATATACTATAATAATGTTTAGAATGAAACAAGTGTTATTTAATTGGTGTTTTATAGACACACACTACACACACACACACACACACACACACACACACACCTAAAAAAAAACTATCAAAAGCAATCATTCTAAATGTACTATGGTAACATAGTAAAAATATACCATGGAACTAGTTATATGAACAGTACTACTTAATACCTAGGATAAAGGTAACTGGTTCTAACACAAAGCTAAGCCTGCATCAGTCCTTCTAATCATAATGCTTGTAAAAGCATCAGGTTTCCGGTAGAGAAACTATTCTATGAACATCAGTAAATCTTTTCAAAGTTTCGCACCTGTAAAACCAGAATAAGGCTACAACTATCTGAAGTCTGAACAAGGTATCAGATCCAATAGCAAGATTCCCAGCCATAATGTGAGCTGGAAGGTCCTCATGGAGCATATGCTCTCTGACCCCTAGAAAGCTTCACGTGCATAATAATAAAGTTACAATGACAAAGAAGTAAACTAGAGAATTACAGCAAAGTTTCCGTCATGCCATGACTTTTAAACCTCAGGAATTGTGTGGTCCATCAGGCTTTTCATAATGCTAAGTGCCAACTGTTTAATAATATGTTCAAAGATAAAAGCAGGCGTGATTTGTAATAGTAACTACAGTCCCAGTTGTTGACAATGTCTGCAGTTTGAGAGTCCTTCAATCCAATGACATTCTGTCTCTTAATTTCACAGATGTTAATGCTCTGTGAGAAAACTGTTTCTGGCTGCAGAACTATCGTTTACTATGGATGATGTTTTTTTTCCATTTTTAAAGATGAAACATCCAGTATATCCTTATGCATAATAATTGTGTGTTCAAAGGGCCAGTCATGAATAGTCCTAATAATCTTCTCTCCAAAAGCCTGTCTGAGCTCCTGTGTGTTTTATCAGAGCTCCAGCCTGCACAGTTCTCTCTATTAATCTGGAAGTATGTGGTCCCAGATCTCAGACCAACCCATCAGGCTAGAGAATTTGGCTGGACTAGCTGAACAAATGTATCATTATCTACTGATTGAAGCTTGAGCCCAGGTTTTCCATCTTGATCCTTATACAGAACGACTTCACAAATCCGTTGCTTAATTTCTGCTCCAGAATTCCAGCATCATGACCAGGTACAGGAGCCACCATATAGTTCATACTGGAAGGTCTTGCTAGTAGCCCCTGAGTTTGTGCTTCAGGGTCCATGGCCATATTTGCATGTATTTCTTCTTCACTTTAACTCAGGCCCATGTATTGAGTGAACTCCGGATACAATTTAGGATACAGATTTCTGTCTTGAGAGATGGGAGCAGAAGCAGTCAAAATTGCTGGGTTGGCAGGGTTTGCGGAAAAGGCCTGAATTACTTTGTCTACCTTTAAGTCTTCAAGAGATAGCTACAGAGATATTTTTGCAGGATTTTTTAGGCTGCAGGAACACTCGCTTCTGCAGATGTCTCCGATCACTGGCACCAACTTATGAGACCCAACTTGCGAGACCTGAGGGGAAGAAAGCGGCGCCACCCCTGCCTTCTGCCCCTCTTACTGTAAACATTTACAGTTATGAATTTCTAAGTTGTACTTTAGGTGCATCCAATAAGTTTCAGTATGTTTTGTTTGCATTTTTATTCATCTTAAAGTATTTTCTAACTTCCCTCTTGATTTCTTTTTTGACCCACTGGTTCATTAGGAGTGGTTTTTTTAAAAAAATTCTAACATATTTGTGAATTCCCCAAATGTCCTTCTGTTATCAATTCCAAATTTCATTATACTGCTGTAAGGGAACATACTTCATATGACTCCAACCAACTTATACTTGCAGTGATTAGTTTTATTGCCTTAACATATGTAACATAAAGTGTACTAAGTGGAAAGTGTATTTGAGAAGAATGTGTGTAATGCTGTTTTGGGTTTGAGAGCTATAGATGCCTAGTAAATCTAGTAGTTTTATAGTGTTATTCAGTTCTTCTGTTTTCTCAGTCATTTTCTGTCTGCTTGTTTTATTCATTATTGAAAATGGGCATTGAAATCTCCAGCTATTATTTTTGAATTGTCTACTTTCAATATCATCATTTTTTTCTTCATGTGATTTGCAAATCTGTTATGTGTACACATGTTTATAATTACTACATCTTGTTGATGGATTTTTTATTATAAATATCCTTCTTTGTGTCTAATAACACATTTTTATACTATATTCTATTTTGTCTGCTATTAGTTATTGGCACTTCAGGTACCTTTGGGCTACTGTTTGCATGGTGTATCTTTTCCCATCCTTTTACTTTCAACCTATTTTGTCTTTGACTCTAAAGTAAGTGTGTTGTAGATAGCATATAGTTGGATCTGTTTTCTAAGCTGTGCTAATCTCTATCTTTTAACTGGTTTGTTCATTCCACTTATATTTAATGTAATTACACATCTGGTAGGGTTACATCTGCCATTTTATATTTGTGTTTTATGTTATGTCTTTTTTTGTACCTCATTCATTCATCACTGCCTTCTTTTGTGTTAAATTGATATTTTCTACTGTGTTATTTTCATTCTCTTGTCTCCTTTGCTATTATTTTAAAATTCATTTTTTAGTTATTGACCTAGGGATTAAAATTAACATCTCAACTTAAAACAGTGAATAGGGTTGTTGGAAAAGTCATGACGCATTTTTGCAACGAAAAACAGAAAAATATGTCATGACTTTTCCGACAACCCAATAATTTGGATTAATACCGATTTAATAACAGTGGTATACAAACACTTTTATATAACGCCATCTCTCCCCTTCACTTAGTGCTGTTATTGTTACACAAATTATACTTTTATATATTGTATACCAACTTATGATTATTGCTTTATTTAGTTTCTTTAAACTTTTGTATTAGTTTTCTGTTGCTGCTTGTGTAGAAAAGAGTTAACATGACAGGCCTCACTGCTTATCCTTAGAATGAGCTGCTTATGAGGTCCACCCTTGACTGGCATCTGAGAACTTGGATTTCAGGAGGTTTCTAACCTGCCTGACTGAAAAGAACGGTTCACTATGCCTAAGATGCTTACAAACAGTATAATTTATGCTGAACACCTACCTTTTTGGGGGGGGAATCTGGAATTTTGGTATGTGCTAGGCAGAGGTGCCTATATGATCAGCTCCTAATAAAAACCCTGGGTGCGAAGTCTCTAATGGTCTTTCCTGGTTGGTGACATTTGGTGCTGAGGGGAACTAAGTGTGTCCTATGTGATTCTATTAAAAAAGGATCCTTAGGGGCTTGCCTTGGCCTCTTCTGGACTTTGTTCCTTGTGCCTTTTCTTTTTGCTGATTTGGCTTTGTATCCTTTTGTCATCATAAATTACAGCTTGTCAGTACGAGTATATTGCTGAGTCTTGTGAGTCTTCTAGCAAGTCATTGAAATGGGTTGTCTTGATACTCCCTACATACTACTGTAATAGATTCCCACAAATTTGGTGACTTAAAACAATGTAAGTTTATTATCTTACAGTTTTGGACATAAGGAGTCTGAAGTGAGTCTCACTGAGCTCAAATCAAGGTGTCAGCATTGTTGTGTTCCTTCTAGAGGAGAATCTATTTTCTTGTCTTTTCCACCTTCTAGAAGTTTCCTGCATTCATTGACTCATCATGGTCACCTCATTCTATCTTCAAAGCTAACAATGACTGGTTAAGCTTTTCTTATGCAGCATCACTCTGACACTCACTTTCCTGCTTGTTTTTTTCATTTATAAGGACCCCTGTGGTTATATGGGTCCAACCAAATAATCCAGGATAATCTTCCCATCTTAAATTTCTTAATTTTTCATATCTGCAAACTCCCTTTTGTCATGCGAAATAATATATCTGCAGAAGTTCTAGGAATTGGAGTGTGGACATCTTTAGGGTGGACCATTTTTGTACTTATCACAATCAAGAGAAATAAAGAGTTAGAAACAAAAGATACATTTATTCTATCTTTTATCTTTTTTTTAACGATTTTTATTGGGGAATTGGGAGAAGGGGGACAGACAAGTTGCTGTCCTTTTGTTCTTCAGTCTAGTTGTGGAGGACGTTGCTTCACTGGTCCAAGTTGGCACCATCATTGTGTTCTTCCTGGGCGAGGCAGATCAGTCGCCGCCTTCTGAACGGCCGCTCACACTGGTTGCTGGCTACACACGGTAGCCCATAGCAACCCACTGCAGCAGGGGCTGCAGCTTACGCCGTCGCTGGCAACTCACGGCAGCCCAGCTCCAGGTCGAGCTGTTGTTCAGCATCTTAGCTGTAGAGGGCAGTGTCACTGGCCCTCATATGTGGGATCCGAACCGGGGCCCTCTGGCATCCCAAGCCAGCTCTTAACCATCGCGCCACTCTGCCGGCCCTCTGTCTTTTATCTTTACTTATGTAATTATCCTTAATTATCTTTCTGCCTGTGGATTCGGCTTACTGTCTAGTGTCCTTTCATTTCAGCCTTAGGGACTCCTTTTATATATCATGCAGGAAAAGTCTGGTTGTGATAAATTCTGTGCTTGTTTATCTAGGAATGTCTTAATATTGGCTTTAGTTTTGCAGGATGGTTTTGCTGGATATAGGATTCTTGGTTGACAGACTTTTTCTTTCAGCACTTTGAACATGTCATTCTCCTGCCTCCTGGTCTCCTAGGTTACCAGTGATAAATCAGTTGAGCATCTCTTGTACATGATGATTTTCTTCTCTTTTGCTGCTGTTAAGATTCTTTGTCTTTCGGCAGTTTGAGTATGATGTGTCTAAGTGTGGATTACTTTGAATTTATCCTACTTGGAGTTTGTTGAGCTTCTGGAATGTGCAGATTGTTTTTCATTAAATTTGGGAAGTTTGAGGCCATTATTTCTTGAAATATTCTTTCTGTTCCCTTCTTTTTTTCTACTCTTTCTGGGACACCTGCCATGTATTTGTTGGTGTGTTTGATGGTTTCAGTTATTGTACTTTCCAACTCCAAAATTTCTCTCTGGTTTTCTTTTATAATTTTTGTTTATTGATATTCTATTTGATGAGACATCATTCTTATACATTCTTTAGTTCCTTAGACATGGCTTTCTTAGTTCTTTGAACATACTTAAAATAGCTGATTTAATGTCTTTAGTTAGTCCAACATTTGGGCTTCCTGAGGGTCAGTTTCTGTTGATTTTTTTTCTTTACTGTCCTTGCATGTCTCAAATTTTTCTTGAAAACTGGACATTTTAAATATTATAATGTACCACCTCTGTCCCCAGTGTTTTTTATTGTTCTTATTTATTCATTTAGTGACGTTTCAGGATTAATTTTTTAAAGTCTGTCTGTCTTGGTTGTGTGTGGTCACTGAAGACTGCTCAGTTAGTTTACACAGAGATTTCCTTAGATGCCTGAAATCAGTAAGTCTCACAGTCTTTTTTGAGAGGTTTTCTGTGTGTGTGTTGGGTCTGGCCTTCAACGTCATTCCAGGCATTTACAACTCCACCTTAGTCTTCACTTACTGCTGCTTGGCCCCTCAGGTGAGCCAGAGGTGAAAGCCTAGGCCTTTCTTGAGTATGCAGTGGCTCTGGATATTTGTGTGACTTCTAGATTCCCAGAAATCTGTTGGAGCTTTTCAAAGCTATCTACTGACATCTCATTCCTCAGCTTTTCTAAACAAAATTTTTTGTTAAGCATATTGCTTAACCCAACTGTTTTCCTTTTACTTAGTCAGTTGAGGTAATGCAGTAATTGCCTGATGTTTCAACAAACACCCCAGGAACTGGAAAAACTTTGAATCAGGCAAAATAAAGACAGTCTTTCAAGTGAGGTCTGCCATCCAACCACTAGATAGGTCAAATAATAACAGTTTCGGGGGAATTGGACTTTGAAGGCATTCCAGTCCCATTCTGCCCTCTCCAATGGCTTCCAGGCTGCTCATTTTCATGGTGACTGTTGGCTGTTGGTTTATGTTGCTACTTCGGAACTGGGAGTAGGGATAGGGAGATAGGAATAGGGAAAGTCAGAACACCACAAGACTCTCTTTTTATTGAGATTCTTAAATGCTGCCTAGATTGGTGCAAGCTTTTGGTTAATTTCAGAGTTCTAAAAAATTTGATTTTGACAATTTTTTTTTCTTTTAAGATTTTTTTATTGGGGAATTGGGTGAGGGGAACAGTGTTGGGGAATCCAGGAAGGGGAACAGACAAGTTGCTGTCCTTTTGTTCTTCATCCTAGTTGTGGAGGATGTCGCTTCACTGGCCCATGTTGGTATTATTATTGCGCTCTTCACTGGTGAGGCAGATCAGTCACCGGCCACTGGATGGCTGCTCACAGCGACTCTTGGCAGCTCACGCTGGCTGCCGGCCACTCACGGTAGTTTATGAGAACCCACTGCAGCTCCACTGCAGACTACGCCTTTGCCGGCGACTCATGGCAGCCCAGCTCCAGGTCGAGCTGTTGTTCACCATCTTACGTGTAGAGGGCGCAGCGTCATTGGCCCTCATGTGGGATCCAAACCGAGGCTCCGCTGCTCAGAGCTGGCGTCCCAAGCCAACTCCTAAACAACATGCTACTTGGCCGGCCCGACAATTTTTTCTTTTATGGAAGAGAATTTTTGTAGGTCTTTACTGTTTTTGTTGATGTCTTCCCTTTTGTCTCTAAACATGACCCTTTTTTCATCTTTGTATCTGCTGTTGTTCCGAAGGAATTTGAATTTATTAGATTATTTTTTAAGCTTTCTGACTTTCAGAAATTATTCTTTTTTCTAGCTTAGATAGACAGGCACCTAAAAAATGCTGAGTTAAATTTAATATAAAATAATGACTTAGTGCTTTTTTAACTAACTTTGTGTGTGTGGCTACCTCTTTTGTTTCTTTTTATTTATTAACATGTGTGTCTTTTTACATCTTCAGGCAGTAAAGAATGCTGATGGGAGAACCATTTCCCTAATTTTCAGATTGTTGAGTTGGTTGCCATGATGGGTAAGTTCAAACTAAAGAAATTTTTTGTCCATAATAAAGGATGAAATGGGGGAGAAAAGTTTTTCTATGTGTGTATGATAAACTTTTTTTATATAGTTTTATGATGTAGATTTATGTAATGTTTTTATTTATTTGCTTAATAGCTTTTCATTTAAAGCACTTGTGTTAATTGTTACAATTTTGGAATGACCATTTTATGCAGGACATAGAAGAGACATTTAAAATAAATTGTTAAGGGCCTGCCGAGTGGCGTGTTGGTTAAGAGCTGGCTTGGGATGCCAGAGGACCCCGGTTCAGATCCTACATATGAGGGACAGTGACACTGCCCTCTACAGCTAAGATGCTGAACAACAGCTCAACCTGGAGCTGGGCTGCCGTGAGTCGCCGGCGATGGCAGGTGGGTTGCCATGGGCTACCGTGTGTAGCCAGCAGCCAGCATGAGCAGCCAGCAGCCGCTGTGAGTAGCCGTCCAGAAGCCTGCGACTGATCTGCCTCACCC
>NW_017731942.1:979509-988466 GCF_001890085.2 Hipposideros armiger
AAAAAATAAAATAAATAAAAACAAAATAAACTGTTAAGATGGATTGTAATTTTCTTAGAGTCTGATAGCCAGAAAGAATACTTGATAAATTAACCTGACTTTTAAAGGTTTAATAAGTTCTTAGGAATTAATTGTTACAGTTACCCAACAGTGTAATAATATGGATAGACTAAATAAAATAGCATAAAAATAATAAATCATAAAATTTTATAACAATAGAGCAGCAAAAATTGGCGCTCAGGGAGGATGTGTTTTACAGCTCTTGTGAATATCCTGTGGTATTACAATGTTAATGGAAAGGGAGACTAAAGAATGGGAATGGATTATGGGTGTTCAGTTTACATATCAACTTGTTTTCTTCCTTACCTCCATTTTCTTTTTTCCTTTTCTCCTTGGGTTTGAAGATTCTAATGTGAGGTAGGGATTGAACAGGGAAACACTAGAAAGAAATGGAGCGAATGGCCTACCCTGTCCCAAATGGGGGAAATGGACTGACAAGTAGTTGGAAGCTAAGTTTTAAAATTTAGACTGATACTGATATCTTAATTGTGACGTAGACTTGCCTGTGTTTGTCTTAGTCACAGTTTTCCTATTACTTGCTTAACAAATGTAGTATTCCTTGTGTGTGTGTGTGTGTGTGTGTGTGTGTGTGTGTATGTGTATGTATGACGGTATAGGCCAAAGAGCTTAAATTTGTCCATGTTCTTTAGTGGAAGTGCTAGCACACTTTCAGTGAGTTTACTTGTGGCAAGCGTGTAAGCCAAAGCTCCACCTTCCCACTTTGTAAATTTCTCTTCCACTTTTTCTTAGTAACCATGACTGCAGTGCCACTGTGTGGTCCACATTCTCCTCTCTTGCCAGCTTCACCTCCAAAGTGGCTATCCTTTTAAGGAACTCCTATCCACTTTTCATATTGGTCACTCTTACTTGCAATCTGAGCTGTGTGTTAATCAAATTGATTTCTACCATTCTACTCAAATACTTCACTATAGTAAGCAACAAAACAAAGACCAGCCATTGCTTAAAAACATGTACAAAGGTAGTCAGAGAAAACTATGAGTATTTTAAAGTGTGAATCACAGATATTTGAATTTTTTATTTAGGATGCTCTCCTTTAATTATTTTTCAAGTATAATGAATAAGTGTATAAGGTATCTAATTAAACATGTCTAATAAAAGATTTTGTTTGAAATTATTTTCCAAATATTTTCTGTTTTTGTGCTCAACTAAATGTCCTTTCAACATGTGTCAGAAACCCACTGCTGCTCTGTGACTATAGGTCAGACTCTGGGATCCTCTGGTCATCCTTAATGCCTATTGGATCTACTCATGATCCTACAGCATTCATAACCTGTCTAACCTGCCTAGTACCTATGACCACCACAGAGATTCTTTTTTTTTTTAAGATTTTATTGGGGAATTGGGGGGAGGGGAACAGACAAGTTGCTGTCTGTTTGTTCTTCATTCTAGTTGTGGAAGATGTCGCTTCACTGGCCCATGTTGGTATTATCATTGTGCTCTTCCCGGGTGAGGCAGTCGCTCGCTGACCATTGGATTGTCGCTCATGGAGGCTCATGGCAGCTCACAAAAGCTCACACCAGCTGCCAGCCAGCCCCACTGCAGCCTACGCTGTTGCTGGGGACTCACCCGGCAGCCCAGCTCCAGGTCGAGCTGTTGTTCAGCATCTTAGCTGTAGAGGGCGCAGCGTCACTGGCCCTCATATGTGGGATCCGAACTGGTGCTCTGCTGCTCAGAGCTGACATCCCACACCAACTCCTAACTAATGCGCCACTCGGCCGGCCCCAGAGATTCTTAATAGAGTAAAACAGCATAAGAATTGTTAGAATAGTGCTCGTGGTGTGTGGTGTATCGCAGCACACCACTTGGCTTGATCTTTTGTGCATTTTGTAGCTTACATCTTGTCAGCCTCCTCAAAGTAAGTTTCCTATTGGGTACTTATCTATGATGTGATTCTTCTTCAAGCCAGAAAAAGAAGAAACTCGATGAAATTGCCTTTTATTAGATGTCATCACTCTAAGAAGGTACTTTTGTTCAGATTGCCCTCTTTTGTATATCTACAATAACTAGAAAACAGTACTACCCCCCCCCTTTTTTTTTCTTTTTTATTGGGGAACTGGGGAAGGGGAACAGCCAAGTTGTTGTCCTTCAATCTTAGTTGTGGAGGGCACAGCTAGCTCAGCTCCAAGTCCAGTCACCATCCAGTCGCCTGTTGGCAGCTCGTTGCCGCTCAGCTCAAGGTACCATGTTCAATCTTAGTTCCGGGTGGGTGTAGCCCACCATCCCATGCAGGAGTCGAACCCGCAACCTTGTTGTTAGGAGCATGTGCTCTCACCAGCTGAGCCATCCTGCCACCTATTGGCAGCTCAGCAGCAGCTCAGCTTGGGAGCAACTCACTGGCCCATGTGGGAATCGAATCGGCGACCCTGTTGTTCAGAACTCACGCTCTTAACCAACTGAGCCACTCGGCCGGCCCCTCATTTTTTTTTTTTTAACAAGGAAATTATATATATATATATATATATATATATATATATATATATATATATAAAGTATATATAAATGTGATAAAAGTTTAAGCCAGATCCTTCCCAGGCATTTATTTATTTTGGTATTGTGATATTAAACATATGAAAATGCCTAAGTTCAAGTTTTTAAGTTTTTTTCTAATTAAGAAAATAATTAAAACATAGATACATTTAAGTATTAGAGCTCCCCTCTCCCCAGTGTAGAATTAAGGGTCTTAACCTCAAGGAGGTTATATCAGATAATTTTATTCTAGTTGAGATCATTCTCACCTTATTCTTTGCCTAGGAAAGATTTTTTTTTTAATCAGTTAACGACATAGTCTGGCTTGGACACATGGACAGTACACATGTTGTGATTATATCAGTTACTACTGTTTAGCTAACCTAACATGATGAAATTTTATTTTACAAAGGATACTTTGTGAAGGATAATAAAACTTTCTCTAAACCTGGAATTTATTAAACCCTTGCAGCCATTAATTTTAATTTTACTATGCAAATAGTTTTACTATACAACAGAATATATTGTTATAAAAGATTAATACATTAGGGATGTCAGCTATTTGTATGTTTGAAAGACTGATGAAGCCATGGAATTGCCACATTCTTTTTAATGGTTTTTCCTTACAGGATAAAGCATGTTTTAATTATTACTACTCTGGAATGTAAATTATTACTCAACAAAATGGCTGCATTTTAAAATGTCTCTCAATTCCTTTATTTACCAGTTGTTGATTATTATTAGTGGAATTGATTTACTAGTGAAAATTACAATTACACTGTCCCGGAAGTTTTCCAGAGAGTATTTAATTGGCATTCGTAGGCGGCTCATGCTTATTATAGTCTGGAAAGAAATCTTTGATATATTTGGAAAAGATTAAAAGTATACGGTTAATACTTCTTTCACTTAGTTTTATGGGTTCAGTATTTTTTTCTTAGGAATGGATTTTTCTTGTATTGTTACCATTTGAATTGTTCCTGGCTGAGATTATTAAATAGTTTTAAATGTTTGTAGTCTTGTTGAACATTATGGAGAAGTTCTAGAAAATATTTCCAAAACTCAGTAGGCCAGTATCCACAGATAAAGCTTTTTTTGTTTGTTTCTTACTTGAAGTACTGATGAAAGAGAAAGACCCTAAAAGGAATTCTGTACTTGGAACATAAATGCTAAGTAATGATAGTATTTATAGAAAGTTGTTTATCCCTCTCCTCCACTTGCTTTAATTAAGATTTTAGATGTCTTGTTGGTGTTTTTTTTAGGCGTCACAGAAAATAATTTTTCATAACAGTGCTGTTTTGACCCATATCCTAGGGTGTTACATCATTGGAAGCTGAATGAATGACTTTATCTTGCCTGTTAAATGTCTCATGCTTGAGTCTAGTGCTGTTTTAATGTTACTTGTCTTTAGTTTTTAAATTAAAAATTCTTCATAAAAATAACAAGTGTAGGCAGTGACAATATTCTAGATGCATTTTTGCATTAAACTAATGCATTTTTCCATTAAATTTCATTATAAATTTTGTCTATAATAAATACATATTGAAATTACAATTCTGTGTATATGTTATTTTTAAAAAACCTAGATGATCAGCAAGCTTTGAACTCAATCATGCAAGATTTGGCTGTTCTTCATAAGGCCAGTCGACCAGCATTATCCTTACAGGAAACGAGAAAAACAAAGTCATTATCACCAAAAAAGCAGGTACTTGTTTCAATAATATTTTAATAAATACATATTATTATTCTATGATTTATTTCCTTTGAATATCCTGATCTTATAGAGGGTTTGCTTAAAGTGTTTAACTTTTACACTATTGAATCAAATATTTTCTTGTTTGTTATACATTTTTTCCATAAGGACGAATGTTTAAAAAAATGATAGTTTCCTTTAATGTGGTAAGTGCTCTCTGAAGCTGATATTTCATCCATTCTTAAAGCACTTAAGATAAGCAAATTATTTTTAAAGTTATTTTTAAAATTAGAGTTAAAATAATCTGTATATTTACAAATGAGGATCATTTTGATTCTTACAGATAAAAATTTTTTGGAATGTCCAACATGAAAAATGGAAATATAGTATTCTATATTTCCCTCAAATAGGATTAGCAAATGTCTCATATCCATGATGCCATCACTAATAGATCTGGGTGATCTTTCCTGTTGAACCCAGATTCAGCAACATAATTCTCAACTCAGCTCTTTGGCAGATACTATCAATTGATTTTAGTTCACACTGAAAATGAATCCTGCTTCCACTTCTGCTGTATTTTAAATGACAAAGAAAAAAATGATTTGGAAATTCTAGAAGTTTTATCTGATCTCTGAAAAGATTTATCATTTCATTACAGAATGATGTCCGAGTCAAATTTGAACACAGGGGAGAAAAAAGGTAAGGAAAAAAACATTACAGTTCAGTTTATTGATTTAATTAAATGTGTTCCTTGTTAAAGCCATAGAGGTTCATGGCTTACAAACTGAGAATGGAATAGTCCTTGGTAATGTGTAACATGTATTTAGATTTGAGAGAGAATCAATCTGTCAAAATTCAGGCTAAACATTAAAAATGATAAATGTTTTACTTTGCAGTATTAGGAAATAATATGATCCCTGCATAATGCAGCCTTTAAATATTACAATTTATTTTATTTTTACTCAGTGGAAATTAAATACATTTCTCTATTTCATAATTATATCATTGTTTCAGATACTACATGGAATTTATGCATGTGGACTTAGCATTTACAATTTTGATTATTTTCAAGAGACTACAATCATATGACATGTATTGAGTTAGTAAAATTGAGGAAAGTGAGTTGGAATGGTGACTGTAAATTATTTAGAGAGGTGTAAATACCTAGCCTTCCGTCGGCATTTGTATCTCAGTACAGCATTGGGGTGGGTGGCTGTGGTTAACTACAGAATTGCCAACAAGGCCTAATAGGAGTTGGAGAATATGGGATTTTATTTCTGTTATTTGTGCCTCTAAATTAATTTGATAAAGGATCTATCCAGTTTAAGGACTTTAAAGAGGTCCCACAAATCATATAACCTGAAATGTAAAAATATTTTACACAGAGATGTTAAAAAAAAAAGGGATATACCATAGAAGTACTGTCCAATCTAGTTGTTTTTATTTACAATTCTTTTATGGATATTTTCTCAGTTTTTGTTTTTTTTCCCCCATTCATGGAACACTATTTATTTAGTACTTACTAACTGCTGGGCCATGAAGGAATAAAGTGAGTGAAACAGATAGTTCCTCCTCTTACAGAGCTTACAGTCTGGTATAGTAGTCTCCAAGCTTAGGTGCCTGCTCCCAGGGGCAGCACAGGCCAGTCCTTTGCGATATAGGAAGAAAATACTAGAATTTACAATTTTTAATCCTGTAAAAATACGTAGGGCCGGCCGAGTGGCGCGTTGGTTAGGAGTTGGCTTGGGACACCAGCTCTGAGTGGCAGGGTCCTGGTTCGGATCCCACATGAGGGCCAGTGATGCTGCGCCCTCTACAGCTAAGATGGTGAACGGCAGCTCGACCTGGAGCTGGGCTGCCATGAATCGCTGGCCGCGGCATAGGCTGCAGTGGGGCTGGTGGGCAGCTGGCATGAACTTTCGTGAGCTGCCGTGAGCCACTGTGAGAGGCCATCCAATGACGGGTGAGCGACTGCCTCACCCAGGAAGAACGCAATGATAATACCAACATGGGGAAGTGAAGCAACGTCCTCCACAACTAGACTGAAGAACAAAAGGACAGCAACTTGTTTGTTCCCCTTCCCCGATTCCCCAACGCTGTTCCCCTCCCCTAATTCCCCAGTAAAATCTTACATATATTTTGGGGTATGCTTATATGTGGGGGGTATGATATATATGAACTCAGAAATGTTCAGTTCATAAGGGTACAGAAATCAAAATTCAAATCCCCAAAGAACAACTTTATTTTTTTAATAGTTTCATTGCATTCCATTGCAGAACATTTTGAGAATTTGCTTTTTATAATTTTTAGTAGAACAAACTTCATAGTTTTTTAACTTTGTGTTGAGAATTAGTTGCACTTGATCAAAAATGAGCCATTGTGTAGTATTCAAGCCGAGTGAATGTTTGCACTTTAACTTATTTTTAATTTACCCAAGAGATAACTGTTGCAAGTATGTTATTTATGCCCAAGACAATAAAATATTTAAAAATTCTGTCTATATAGAATCCTCCAGTTTCCCAGACCAGTTAAACTGGAAGATCTGAGGTCTAAAGCTAAAATTGCCTTTGGACAGTCGATGGATCTACATTATACCAATAATGAGGTAAACGTATAATAGTTAACTTTCATTAGTTCACATTTTGGAAAGTAGTGTGTTCATTTCAGAGGTTTTAGGATTGTTGTGCTTTTATTTGGGGATTGATAAGGATATGATATGTTAGAGGAATAAGATAGCACTATTAAAATTGTAAATTTTAACTGATTAAAATGGATGTTTTCCATTGTCGAAAATACAGGATCATTTAGTTAACTGGTTAATTTGTTACTACTTTTTCCCCCCTCACAAAATACTTGCTGAATTTGCCGGTCATAATGCTATGATTTAGGAATTGCAGCCCCTCATGGAGTTTGTAGACCTGTAGTAGTGAAACAGTTAATACATGAATTGTTCAAATATATGAAGTTCTTTGAAGGAAATGCATAGAGTATTGTGAAAAAGAGTAAAGACAAGGACAGCAGCCCTTCTAGTTAGATAGTATTAAGGAAGGGCTGACTGAGATGGTGATGTCCGATACTGAGACTTAAAGCATTAAAAGCCAACTTTGCAAAGAGTTTCAGGGGTTGAACATTCCTAATAGAGAAAGCAGCTGGAGAACAGTGCAGAGGTCCTAAGATGGAAAAAATTTCTGTGTTTCAGGAGTAGAAAAAGTGCCAGTGGGAATGGAGTGACAGTGCAAAACTGAGTTAGAAAATGTGAAATTGCTTTGCAAATGTAGAGCATTGTGCAAATACAAATATTTGAAAATGTAGATTTTCAAATGAATTGTTAATTTAAAACAAAAGAATATGCTAATGTAGCTTGTGTAGAGAAACCACTTCCAGCTGAAAACAAAATATTTTGATTGAAATTCCATATCCAAATAAATAATATCCCTGAACAAAGTGATGAGTACTATACTATAGTAATTCCTTAAATTTTTATTTTTCAAACACTTTTTGCTTGCCTTTTCAGTTAACCATGAACACCTCTTGTTTCCTGGCCTTATCTTGGCACTTACTATTTCTGTTTGTGCTGGCCTGATTTCCAGCTGCCAGCCCCTGAGACTCTGATGGCTTTTCAGGGGTATGGCTTATAGGGTCCAGGCTGAAGTACATATTGGGGCTGGGCGGGTGAGTGTGAGATGAGGCTCAGGATGGGGTGGGAGGTGGGGATGGATAGGCTCCACTTGTACACAGCAGTAACTTGCTGGATAATACACCCTTTATGGGCCTCCTTCTCTTCCCCTGTCTTCCCCATTCCCTGCCACTGTTTCCTAGTGTCTCTTTCCATATAAACAGATTTGAACTTGAATCTTTATCTCATGGTATGATTCTAGGGGAACCCAGATACATTTTTGTTTTGTTTTTGTTTGGCCTACTGTATCATGGAAAACTTACAAATGCCAAGATATACTAAGACTACAATATTGTCTTGATCTACCAACCTAAGTAGGTCTATCAAGAAAAATGATGTTAGTTTGACATTTTTGTTCATGCTGTACCTGTTCTAGTTCCTAGAATTACTGTTTGCTGAGTTCTCCCAATTTGTTTATATAATTTTTAGTAGGATTTCTTTGAGGACTGACATCAAACTGTTTGATGTGTAGTTTCAGGAACCCTCTCCCATTTTCTAAAAATAGAAAAATGTCTCCATTTTCGGTTTCTTTGTCTCATGCTTTCTGAAGGACTTCTGGGAGTGGTTCTGCCTTTATATCCAGGTGGCCCTTTGGCAGGAATGTGGTAGAGGAGGCATTAGGGTGAGATTACATTGTTTAAAATTTCCTGGGTGTCGGCCGAGTGGCTCAGTTTAGGTTAGAGCAGGAACTCAGAGCAACAGGGTTGCTGATTTGATTCCCACACGGGCCAGTGAGTTGTGCCCAAGCGGAGCTGCCACTGAGTTAGTGAGAGCCTATGCTCTTTCTTTCTTTCTTTTTCTTTTTTGCCCCTGTAATGCCTACAATTTTATTTTATAAATCAGGTATTTTTCAATGTTTTTTCTTTTTTTTAATGGTGAAATAAACATTTTTTAAAATTAGTTTCAGCTGTACAACACAGTGCAATAGTTATACTTTTTACCCCTCAAAGTGACAAACCCCCTTTCCCAATCCGCCACCCCACTTCCCCGATATCATACATATCTATTATAATTCCATTGACTTCACTCCCACACTATACTCCA
>NW_017731942.1:990043-1089763 GCF_001890085.2 Hipposideros armiger
TAGTTTGATAGGAATTGCATTGAATCTATATATTGCCTTAGGTAGTATTGACATTTTAACTATATTAATTCTTCCTATCCATGAACATGGTGTGTGTTTTCATTTATTTGTATCTTCTTTGATTTCTCTCTTCAGTGTCTTATAATTTTCTGAGTATAGGTCTTTTACTGAGAGCGTATGCTCTTAACAACAAGGCTGCCACTTCAACTCCCGCACGGGATGGTGGGCTGCCCCTCCCCCACTCCCCACAACTAAGATTGAACACAGCACCTTGAGCTGAGCATCCGTGAGCTGCCAATGGGTGGCCGCATGGATCAGTGTGCAACAAGGTTGCTGGTTTGACTCCAACATGGGGTGGTGGACTACGCCCCCCCTCCCCCCATCCCCACAACAAGATTGAGAGCAGCGACTGGACTTAGAGCTGAGCCTGTACCCACCACAACTTACATTGAAGGACAACTTGACTTGGAGCTGATGGGTCCTGGAAAAATAAAATGTTCCCCTTCCCCAATTTCCCAACACTCTTCCCCTCTCCAATTCCCCAATAAAATCTTTAACAATAAAATAAATAAATAAATAAGAATTTTCATAGCTTAGAGATTTTGTGAGAACCAGTGATTTTGTGAATTAACTATGCCTTAATTGAAATCATGACCCACTCAGTGCGTACCCTTAGACATTGAGGGTACTAGGAAAAAAACTTATAAGGGGTATTAGTGTTGTGAACGTATGGGCAAGCAAAAAACTTATTTATACTGTTTGTTATTTCAGTTCTATAAATATATTTTTCTAATATATATAAATTTTGCTTTTCTAAAAGAACCATTTTTCTATAAACTTCTAGTTTGCCAGAATTGAAACAACTAGGTAATTTAAGCTGGGATTGGTTGGATTTGTCAGTTGAGCTCCTGTTTATCTAATAAAGTGTCAGGTGTGAATGTGTCAGTGTGTGTGTTATCATAGGGGATAGATGTGGGGGTGTGCAGGCAGAGTAAGTGGATTTTCTGAGTTTGTTCCCATTTTAGATGGGTAGAGAAGGGAGACCTTTTTTTGAACTATTTTCATGTTTCACTGTGTAAGGTCAGGAAGATAATTTATCTTTTAAATTTATGTTCTATTTAGTGGGTTTTCTAACTCAATTTTTAGTTTCCTTTCCAGAAAGGATTTATATTAACATATAACTGATTTATCAATAAGCCAGAAATCAATTTCATGAATGAGGCTAAAGTGAATTCCATCAAGCAGGAAAACATTGTATGGTTTCTTTAGTATAATTTAGACAAGCTGGGACTTAATCAACTCTTAGTTCTCATTTTAAAATTTGTAATACGTGACCTTAGAACAAGCGAGGGATCACATCAGAACCATAGACAGTAGTCCAAGCTGTCGCTCCAGGCATTCCTCCAGAATGTCCAGATTTCACGATAGCAGACTGAGGAAGAGCAAAATCATGTCCATTAATATTTTGTTACTGGGATTTAAACTAGTGTCTTTTCTCCTAAAAGCAACAGTATCTTGGAGAAGTTAACATTCCCATTATAAATAAGTATGTAGTAAAAGTAAATATTCCGATTTTCCCCTCAAATGAAATATTGGCAGAACAGTCCCCATCATTGCTTTGAAATGTTTTTTAGTACTTATGATTAAAAAGAATATTAAAGATAGAAACGAGATGTACCAATATGGCTCATAATTAACACAATAATGAAAATAATTTAATTAAGTAAATCAGGCTTGTTCTATGATACCAAACAGTTAATATTCTTTTTTTAAATTAGAAAAATTATTTCATAGAGGGAAAGAAAGGTCTGGTTAGCTGATAAGTTGTAGTAGTATAAAGTTAGCTACACACAGAAATTGGGAATATAATTTCAAGTACAGAGCAAGTAAATGTAAGAAGAATTTATGATGAATTCACATTAGTTCTGCTTCATACAGTGAGTCTGCACTTAACATCGTTGACAGGTGTGAAACAACTTAAAATGAAACCAGTTTTACTGTAGACTAATTGATATAAACAAGAGTAAGCTACGGCATCAGGACCTGCTGTATTTGTGTCTGGCAGCCTTTCATAAAACAAGGAATCTTTTTCATAAAGAAATCTGCAGAGAATGAATGCATACCATGTTAGCTAGGGGGTGTGTTTCAAATGAAGTTTTCACCCTGTGATACTTATTAAACAATATTTTCAAGTGTTTGCTCTTTGCAGTGCTTGTGTTAATTGCTGATGTGTAAGTGTGTGGAGGGGGGGCGATGGGGATCTTTGTCTTCAACGCACTTATACTGTAGAGGACCCAAAACTACTTGGGACTTTGCTTTTTTTAAAAAAAACTTTTTTTCTCCTTTCTTTTTTTTATTATTAGTTTAAGGTGTACAAAACAATGTAATATTGGGTTATCGGAAAAGTCATGACGCATTTTTGCAACAGACGGCGCTAGTTCATTTTTGGAAGTAGTAGAGTCATTCGCATCTATGTTATTGCTATGTTATTTGACAGCTGACAGTTCTAGTTTCATTCTAAAAAAAAACTGAGCGATTTGGTTGAGTTTTAGAAATTTTACAGCAAGTTGAAGGTGAAAGACCAAACTGTGCATTTTCGTCATATTTTACTGTTTTACTTATATAAAGGGAAGAACGTGCATCAAGCTTGTAAAAAGTTGCGTAAAGTTTAGGGTAACAATGCTCTACAAGAACATCAGTGCCATTGATGGTTCACGAAATTCCGTGCTGGTGATTTTGATCTCAACGACGCTCCTCGGTCAGGGACGCCTACTGAGGTTGATGATGACAAAATAAAGGCATTTGTTAACATTATTAACAAAATAAATGTTACACAACACGAGAGATTGCAGAAACATTGAACATGCATCATTCAAGCGTTCACGACCACCTGAAGAATCTGGGATACGTAAGCAAGCTCGATATTTGGGTTCCTCATGAACGCAAAGAAGTTCATTTGACGGCACGTATAAACATCTGCGATATGCTCATTGAACGTGAGGAAAATGATCCTTTTTTCAAGCAAATGATAACTGGTGATGAGAAGTGGATTGTTTACAACAATGTGGTACGCAAACAGTTTTGGTCCCGACGTGATGATTTGCCTCAAATGACATCGAAAGCAGGCATTCATCAGAGGAAGGTTATGCTCCCAGTGTGGTGGGATTTAAAGGTGTTGTGTTTTTCGAGCTTCTACCAAAGGAAACAAACAATCAATTCGAATGCGTACTGCTGGCAGTTGGACAGTTTGAATGAATCTGTCATCCAGAAACGTCCAGTGCTCGTTAATCGTAAAGGAGTTGTGTTCTATCACGACAACGCGAGACCACACACAAGTTTGATCACCCGTCAGAAATTATTGGAGCTTGGATGGGATGTGTTGCCATACCCACCATACTCACCTGCGCTCTGCTTAAAACTCCTTGCGTGGTATAATGTTCAATTCAGATGAGGCTTTAAATGAGCACCTTGTTCAGTTTTTCGCAAAGACAGGTTCTTCTATGAACAAGGAATTGTGAACCTCACTGAAAGATGGCAAAAGATTATTGAACAAAATGGGCAATATATCATTGATTGATCTTTGTTCTTTATATAAATAAATGACCTTTGAAAAACAGACAAAATATGTCATGACTTTTCCGACAACCCAATATTAAAAAGATCATACACCAAGATCAAGTGGGATTCATTCCTGGTGTGCAAGGTTGGTCCAGTATCCGCAAGCAAGTCAGTTAACATGGTTTACCATGTTAACAAAATGAAAAGTAAAACTCATATGGTCATATCAATAGATGCAAAAAAAGCATTTGACAAAATCTAGCAGCCATTTATGATAAAAACTCTTAGCGAAGTGGGAATAGAGGGATCATATCTCAACATAATAAAGGCCGTATATGATAAACTCATAGCTAACCTCATACTCATCTAGAAAAAGCTAAAACTTTTCCCCTTAAGATCAGGAACAAGACAAGGTTGTCCACTTTCACCACTTTTATTCAACATAGTTCTGGAAGTTCTAGCCACAGTGATCAGACAAGAAAAAGAAATAAAAGGCATTCAAATTGGAAAGGAGGAAGTGAAATTGTCATTATATGCAGATGACATGACACCATATAGAGAGAACCCCAAAGACTACCAAAAAACTATTGGAACTGATAAAGGAACTTAGTAAAGTAGCGGGATACAAAATTAATATTCAGAAATCAGTTGCATTTGTATACACCAATAATAAACTATCAGAAGGAGAAACTAAGAAAACAATCCCATTTACAATTGCTTTAAAAACAATAAAATACTTAGGAATAAATTTAACCAAAGAAGTAAAAGCCCTGTACTCAGAAATAATAAGACACTGAAGAGAGACATTAAAGAAGATACAAATAAATCAAATCACATACCATGCTCATGGATAGGAAGAATAGTTAAAATGTCCATACTACCTAAAGCAATACATAGATTCAACGCAATTCCTATCAAACTACCAACAACATTTTTTACAGAAATAGAACATATAATCCTAAAGTTTATATGGAACCATAGAAGCACCTGAATAACTAATGCAATCTTGAGAAATAACGAAATGGGAGTTATCACGCTACCTGACCTTAAATCATATGCCTTTGCATTTGAATGACATATACTGTGTTAATTAGGGCAGGCTAACAAATGTGTGATATGTGTTCACTTGTTTTTATTCTGCCCTTTCAATGAAATGGAATGTACTTTGAAGATTATTGACACAGTCCTCTTAAGCTACTAAGTTTACATTTTAAAAAATGTATTTTGATTTTGTTAAATTGTATGGATCATGCTTAATTCTCATAAACCTCCCAGGTCTTTTATCCTTTATAATGTCTGATCCATGAGAGGACTAATGAAAGCAGATTTTCACATTCAGGATTCACCATGGATGACTGACTCATTTAGCTTATTCGTATTAGAGTGTAGTGGTCACCAGGGCTAGGGATTTGAGCCCCTCCATTGCAGCTGTCACAGAAGCTCATTGTATCTGGTATGTTGATAAGCACACCCAGTGATAATGCAAATTGGTGGTTACTACTGAAAAGAAATGAAGGTTTCATCAATGCAGATGAAAAATTGTACCTTTTATAGATTGTACCTTTTAGTTTTTGTGTATACTCCTTGATGCAATATAACGTAAGTTTAGCAATATTTTGGAAATATCCTAGAAAATTAATCTTTAAATGTGTTTTCCAGAAGAATTTAATGATTAATAAGGCAAAAGAAAATTGTTCATATTTATTCTGTGATTTTAGTAGCGATAGGATTGGAAGAGCAAAACAACCTAGATACATATATTCGTTCAGAATTTCATTATACTGACATCAAAGAGCAAGGTATTTTCAGATTTATAATTCCATAGTAATGGAGATGCACCTGGAAAGACTGGATCTGGTGAGATGGCTTCATGATTCCTAATGTCCCTTTTTGTTTAGTTGGTAATTCCATTAACTACTCAAGATGACTTGGACAAAGCTGTGGAGCTGCTGGACCGTAGTATTCATATGAAGAGCCTCAAGATACTACTTGTAATAAATGGAAGTACACAGGTATGAATTGGGATTTTTTTTCAGTAAGGATTGTAGGATTTATATGCCTGTATGCCTGTAAAAGTCAATATATGAAACATAGTTACATTCTATAATCATTGATATTTTCAATATGATTAAATGTAAATTTACACATTGTAATTGCTGTAGTTTAATATTCTCAAAACTATATATGCAAAATTACAAGTACTGTACATATGAAACTAATAAAAACAACTTGCGAAGAATTGTGTTTAAATAAAATTTCAAAGACTAGATTTGTTAAGACCCACAAACGATAAGAATATCTAGGTTGTTTTTGGTAGGCTAGAAGATTCTGTTTCAAGCCTTAAAGAGGAAGAATAGCATTAATCATCCTTTTTCCTTTGTAGGCTGCTAATTTAGAACCATTGCCATCACTAGAAGATTTAGATAACACAGTATTTGGAGCAGAGAGGAAAAAACGGCTTTCTGTAATAGGTAAGAAAGCTTGTGCCTGAATCATGAAATAGGTTTCTTCTTCATCCTTGAATGTAACATCTAAACATAACCCTGATAAAAAGCAGCCTATCTGTATACTCTAATTTATTTCGGTTAATTATGTTTTAGTGTCTCTTCCTTGAAAAATTATGTCAAGTATTACAGGACTAGCAATCTCCAACATATTTCTTTCTTTATATACCTCTAGGGTATTTTAATGCTTAACAAAGTAAAATTATTCAAAAAAATTTAACTGTACATATAAACTGAAGGGAAAAAATTGAAAGAAGTATTTTAATATATTAAAATTAATGGATGGACTAAGTTCATAAGCCTTTCTCTAAGTTTTAGTTAATGCCAAGAATGCTATCAGAATATGCATTGCTAAAATTATTCAGATTATGCTTTATTATTTATTAGTATTCAGTATTTGTCAATAATATATATTAATAATATACTGTTATAATTAAGCTTATGGTATAAAGAGAAATGGATCCTGTGTGCTGTTGTTTTAAAGGAGACCTGTTAGAAGGGCCTGGGCTAGGCAGAGGTGCTCCAAGCTCCCCAGTTCTGTGTATCTTCTTCCATTTGTATAAAAGATTGATAATGTACATTTTTATACGATAAGCAATAAATTGAGAGAATGCTTTTAAAGTACATTTTGCTTTTCAAACTAGAACACATGACTATTATTAATTATACATTTTTTCTTTAGTCCCTTTTCTTATCACATTACATATACCTTATCATTTTAAAGTAAAAAATTGCCAATTCATTTTAGTTACATTAGACACAAGCTAAATGTACTAAATTGACATTTTAAAATTCATTTTGAATTAAAATTATCCTGAATGCCTCACTCTTGTTCTACTAATATTCTTGTTTGACTTCATTGCCAGCGTAAGAAGAAACTGGAAATTGTAAAGTATAAAATAACTGGACTTTTATTGGCAGCTCTCTAAACATGGAATGGCTTTAATAGATATGACCATTATCTTTTTTTCTTATTTACTGACAATTATTCCTTTTAATTATTTTCATAAGAGCTAGCAGGAGGAAAAACTTCCTTTGCGATGGGAGTGTATGCTGGCATGGAGGTCTTGACCATTCTTAAAAATATGGGTTATCAAGTAAGGAGATGAAGAAATTTTCATAGCCTTTTTCTACCCTGTCTACCTTTAGTAATGAGTATATTGGTTTTCTTTTTTTAAACAAGACTATATGGAAGGAATAAAAATATTATTACAAAGCCTAAAGCAATGCCTGGCTTAAAGTTGAGTCCTTAATCATTTTAGAGGCAAGTGTAGAAAAGGATCTTTTATGCATGCCTCTTGGTAATCATTTTTTTCTCCCTATCTTATCACTAACAAATGCTGGCATATACATACAATAACTCATTTACATAATGCAGATACCTTGTTTGCTTTAAACCTGACTAGAACTTTCAATGCTCACATAACTTCCCTCTCATCTTTTTTATAGTTAATTTCAAAAAATTAGGAGAAAAGGAGAGGAATTGTGTTTATAAACATAGTATTATTTCTATAGAACCAAGTAAAAATAAAGTGGATTGTAGCCTAATGAGAGGTAATTAAGTGATTGATTAGATGAACTATATTAGATGCTCTGATCTTGTAAACTATGAAGAGATTTAAATTCCAGAAATATGGCTTGCCACAAAAACCTAATTTTAAGTACCCAGGAATACAATGCAGGACTCCAAATTGAAAGCACTTTAATATGTACTAAATGATTAAGCAATCGTCTCACTTCAAGTTTCTAAGGATCATGAGCAGGAATGGAAAGGACACCATGGCGTACACTGTGCAGAGCGTTTTACCATCACAGTACCCTCGCAAAGGAGGAATTTGTTGTATGTGTACAAGTGTGGAAACAGGTCATGGAGATTGGATAACTTTTCCAAAGACACACAGCTACATAAATAGACAAATAACTAGAATGGGGATTTAAACTTAGGTCTGATTCTAAAGCCCATATTCTTTCCACTGCATCATGATGCCTTCTGTAAATGACGTTAAAGAGTAACATACCTGTATACACGTGAACTTTGGATGTTGAGAAGCAGTGGCATTTATCTAAAAACCTTTATTGCATTATCAACCCTGTAATGCAGTTAGTTCTCAGCAGTCAGAAGAACTTACCACCTAATAAGCGTAAATGAATATTACAGTGAGGTTAGTAATTATAGTAAGGTGAGAGTTTAGAAAGTTATAAAAACATTTCAAGCTTTACAGACATGAATGTTTGATAAATTTTAATAAGAACTGGGTTTCAGTTGCTAAAATTATTGGTATAATAGTCCAGAAATTCTGCGTGTATATTTAATTAAAACAAAAATTTGCTCCATGCTGATACTTATAAAATCATGTAATTTTCTCCTTTTAGGTCCCACTAGTAGAGATCGAAGCTCCCCTCCCCCAGGATACATTCCAGATGAATTACACCAGGTTGCCCGGAATGGGTCGTTCACTAGTATCAACAGTGAAGGCGAGTTCATTCCAGAAAGTATGGACCAAGTAAGCAAAAGTTGGAGGTGGCTTTTTATTTCATTTAAAGCGATGTTGTCAAGGTCATTGTGGTTTGGCAGAGGTGTGTGTGTGTGTGTGTGTGTGTGTGTGTGTGTGTGACCTCTTCTCTAATCCCATATCTTCCTTCTTAAGTGAACAAAATTGTAAAAAATGTAGGAAAATGGCCACTAATTTCCACGTGCCTATGTGTATTCATGTATAAAGAAAACTGGAATGAGACTGATTTTCTTATATTGCTCATCCACTAATGAATGAATGCTTGTGCTTGTAAGCCTGGGATTAATATTCAGATTTTTAAATTAACATTTGAAAGATATAGTAAAGCTACACATATTAAACTTTGTGAAGGTGAGGTTTGTCAGCTTTCAAAAACATTTTTTTAAATTTTGTAGTATTGAAGTATTTCCATGGAGTTGCTGTTGTTTCCTTAATGTTGGCTGCTTATACTATTGCAGTTTTGTTTTCTAATTAAACACAGCTGTCACGGTGTCATTAGTCTCCATTTGGGTAGGACCTTTGTTCATTTTTCAGTCAGCAAAATTATGTGAAATTATTTCGCTAATAGTCCATAGGGAAAGAATATTTTTCTCTTAGGAAATTTGAAGTTGTAGCATACCCATAAGGGACCAACTATATTTTAGACATTTAAACATTAGTAACTGGGGGATGACTGCTGTTGGATATGGAGTTTCTTTTTGGGTATTGCAAGTGTTCTGAGTGTGGTGAGGGTTGCCCAACCCTCAATATACCAAAAACCGTTGACTTGTATACTTTAGGTGGGTGAATTTTATGTTACATGAATTATAGCTCAATAAAGCTGTTTTTAAAACAGTAACTTCTGGTTATATCACATCAAATCACTGTGGAACTCTATTTTTCTAGATGCTGGACCCATTATCTTTAAGCAGCCCTGAAAATTCTGGCTCAGGAAGTTGTCCATCACTTGATAGTCCTTTGGATGGGTAATGTTGATTGTAGCTTTTGTTTTTTAATATATGCGGGTAAATATGCATATATATATATATATGTATATATAATATGTTGAATTATCAACTCTTGTGCTATATTCAGAGGAGTGAGTGTAATTGATACTTGTCTATACTTAGTGCAAATGAATTTTTTTTACAGTTTGGATAAATCCCTTAACCTCATGGGGCTTAGTATCATTATTGGTTAAAATGATATCTGATTATAATATTTTGAGTATTTCTGCTTGCCAAAATTATGTGTTTGAAGCTAAATTCAAGCTTAGAATTTATGTAAGTTTACTTTTAAAACTGTGTTAGCAAAACTACTATCAAATTTTTTATTAGTATGTTTGGTTTTGGAGATTTCTTGAGTTGTTTCACCTTTGAGGATTATATTCATTCTGGCACCCAGTTATAAATAACTTACATGCTTGGTAGTTGTGGCCCAGTGTGTCAGTTGTGATGTAAAATTTAAGTGCTTCTGTTTTGTGAAATAGCAGTTCAGGAATATAAGGTGGGTCAAGTTGTAACTGAATTGTTAGGAGTGCTCCCTCTTTCCTGGTCTCATTTAGGACAGCGTTCACCTGTAGCACATAGTCAATATCTTTATTATTCTTTACCTGTTTAATGTCCTCAGGGATTGCTCTATGAAAACAAATTGTGAAAATATGAATAATATTGTATGGGAACATGCATTGAATTTTCTGTTACTGTGTACATGAATCCTTTGTTGTTGCCCACGTCTACCTCAAGATAGAATTTTAAAACATTCAAGAAATTCAGGGAAAGAGTTATGTGAGTAAAATGTATATACTTGAGTTGGAAATTATCTCCCTTTTATAAATGAGGAAATAGTCTTAGAAAGGTGATTTGCCAAGGTTGCAACAGCTAGTTAAGTGGCAGAGTTAGGATTGAAACACAGGTATTTCCAAACACCTGTAATTTCAAAGCATGTCATTTTTACCACTATACTCTGTGGGTTAATTTTAAAAGCCAGGCTTTTTGCCTGCATGTACCAAATAACTGTTTAAGAATTTTCTCTGTTTTTTATTTATGTTAACATTTCAGAGTGAGCACCTCTGTGTGTGTGTGTGTGTGTGTGTGTGTGTGTGTGTGTGTGTGTCTAATGTTTCCATATATACATACAGATAGGTATGTTATTGCATAAATATTTTTTAATATCTTATTTGCATGCTTTCTCTTACCTTAATGTGACATTTTCTACTTTTAGAGAAAGCTATCCAAAATCACGAATGCCTAGGGCACAGAGCTACCCAGATAATCATCAGGAATTTTCAGGTTAGACTATCTACATTCTAAATGTTTAAATGTTTTTGTCATTGAATAATGTTTTAGCTGGTGAGGAGAGGGGAATTGCATTTTAAATCAAATAAAAATGTGTAAATGTGTTTTTCATCATTTCAAATATTTGACTTTTTTATAACATATAGGTTTCTTATGTGTCTTTAATAGACTATGATAACCCTATCTTTGAGAAATTTGGAAAAGGAGGAACATATCCAAGAAGGTATCATGTTTCATATCACCATCAAGACTATAATGATGGTAAGTGCTGGCAGTTAGACCACAAGAACGGTTTGTGAAAATTCTCAAAAATATTCAACGAAAATTAAAATTTCATATTTAAATACCATTAGAAATAAATTTGTTCCTAAATCACTTAGTTTCTACCTAAATTTTTTTTTAAGAAATTGGGTCCTAACTACAGCTATACTAACGTCTTAGCTTTGTGCCAATTTACCTCATAATATTTATTTTTCCCTTAGAAGACAGGGAGTAATTTATAAATGATATTAATTAGAAAGTTACTCATAGATGAAATTCATAATATTGTAACCTATAAACTTCCTCCAATTTTTTTTTTAAGATTTTTTATTGGGGAATTGGGGGAGGGGAACAGCATTGGGGAATCAGGGAAGGGGAACAAACAAGCTGCTGTCCTTTTGTTCTTCAGTCTAGTTGTGGAGGATGTTGCTTCACTGGCCTATGTTGGTATTGTGATCATTGTGCTCTTCCCAGGTGAGGCAGATCGGTCGCTGGGCCTTGGACAGCCACTCATGGCGTCTCTTGGCAGCTCACGCCGGCTGCTGGACACTCATGCCGGCTGCCGGACACTCACGCCGGCAGCCGGACACTCACGGTAGCTTTACAGCAGCCCACTGCAGCCCCACTGCAGCCTACACCGTCGCCAGCGACTCACCGGCAGCCCAGCTCCAGATTGAGCTGTTGTTCACCATCATAGCTGTAGAGGGCGCAGCATCACTGGCCCTAATGTGGGATCCAAACCCCGGCCCTGCTGCTCAGAGCTGGCGTCCCAAGCCAACTCTTAACCAATGCGCCACTCGGCCAGCCCCCAATTTTTGTTTTATATTTTAAATCATTATTGGAAATGAGAGTAAAATATATTTTTTCTCCTTTTTATCCCAAAGTGAGGGAGTTCTATGATTTTACAAATGTGTGTGTATATATATGTTTTAACGTAAGAGATTATGTGAATTTATATTCCAATCCCTGTTTGTATTTTCCCTACTTTCATTTCTGCTTTCATCTTTTTTCTTCCTTGTATTCTCATTATTGACTTCATGACTCATAATTAACAAGGGTATTTCCTTGAACTTAAAAAAAAAATCATACTATTCTTAGTTTTAAAACATATAAGCAAATAATTATTGCTATTTTGGTTTCTTAGCCTAGTCACAGGACACATTTCTGTTCCTTACATTACAAATTTTAAATACATTCAATTACAACAATTAATAAAAGTTTTAATGTAATTATATTTTTGTGTGTAGGTCGTAAAACTTTTCCAAGAGCTAGAAGGACCCAGGGGACCAGCTTCCGGTCTCCTGTGAGTTTCAGTCCTACTGATCACTCCTTAAGCACTAGTAGTGGAAGCAGTATCTTTACCCCAGAGTATGATGATAGTCGAATAAGAAGAAGAGGAAGTGACATAGACAATCCTACTTTGACTGTAATGGACATCAGCCCACCCAGCCGCTGTAAGTAATAGAAATTGGCATAGTGAAATATATAACAGAACCTTTGCAGAATTTTATAGTATTAAAAGAAAGAAATACCAAGCCATTCCTCAGTGAGATCAGCTTCTCAAAAGAGGTAAAAATGGTATTTCCAAAGGTGATTGGAATGTCAGGTATAAGCATAGTATTACTGCTAGTTACTTTTCAGCGGTTCTCAACCTGTGGGCCGCGACCCCTTTGGGGTTCGAACGACCCTTTCACAGGGGTCGCCTAAGACCATCGGAAAACAAAAAGATATTTACATTACGATTCATAACAGTAGCAAAAATACAGTTATAGAGTAGCAATGAAAATAATTTTATGGTTGGGGGTCACCACAACATGAGGAACTGTATTTAAGGGATCGCGGCATTAGGAAGGTTGAGAACCGCTGCTTTAGATCATTTTGTCTTTCACTTTTATTAGGAAAATTGTTACTGATTAGTTATCCATTCATTAATTGCATGTATCCTTGTTGAGTTCCTGCACTGAGATTTCAAATACAATCTCTAAGATGTAGTCTAATTGGGAGAATGATGTGTGGAGAAGTAGTTGTGTTATGGCATTTAGTCTAATCTTGAATGTGAATACGAACGAATTCACCAGTTAAGGAGGTAACAGGTATAGGCCATGGCATGTTCTGAAATTGGGTAATAGTTCATTTTGGGCTGAAATGGAGGATATCTTACTTGAAAGGGTAGGAATAGGACTAGAGTGGTAACTAAGGCCGTGTAAGTATCATGTAAGCCACGTATGCAGAGACTGCAGAAGTATTTGCATACTCTGACTTCCTCCCTTTGTGCTAGTGTTGTCATATTTTACTTTCACATCTGTGAACTCACACTACATTGCTACTGTTTTTGCTTTAGGCAGCTATCTTTTAAAGTGATTAAAAATAAGGGAAGAAACGTCTTTTATACATATACCTTTATCTATTTCTATAGATCATTATTTATGTAGATCCAAGATTCTGTCAGGTGTCAAATTCCTTCTGCCTGAATAATTACTTTAACCTTTCTTATAATACAGCTCTGCTGGTAATAAATTTTTTCATCTTGTGTTTGTTTGAAAAAGATATTTATTTCTCCTTTATTTTTGAAAGATTTTTTTTATGGGTGTAGAATTTGGGGCAGTTTTTTTTTCTTTCAGCACTTTAAAGCTATTTCTCCATTGTTCTGGCTTGTATACTTTTCGAGAGTATGCTGTAATTCTTATCTTTGTTCCTCTCTCTGTAGTTTGATTTTTTTCCCTCTGGCTGCTTTCATGATTTTTTCTTGTTAGAATGAGAGTGATGCTCTTTCCAGCTTTCTACATCATAGGCAGCTGGGAAACTAATTATGTATGTTGCTACAATAAAGATTAGAAATAGGGCATCTTAAATCAGTGGCATCTTAGATTGAGTCCAAGATAACGTTAACATTTGTAACCATGAAAAAATAATTTCAGTGGAAAAATGAGTTATGGAATTATGAACCTTCTTTGGGTTTAGAATTCTTAGAAAATTGACTGAAGAGAAAAATTTGTAAAGATGATGATTATGAACTTGGATGATCATGATTTTTCCTTATATCCAAACGTACACAGTTAAGGATATCACTAATGCAGCATAGTCATTTAGTCCTTAACAATTTTTGTGCCATCTGGTTATTCCATTTTAAGAAAATATTCTTTTTTTAGCACCGCGGGCTCCAACCAACTGGAGACTGGGCAAACTGCTTGGCCAGGGAGCCTTTGGCAGGGTCTACCTCTGTTATGATGTGGATACAGGAAGAGAGCTGGCTGTAAAGCAAGTTCAGTTTGACCCCGATAGCCCTGAGACCAGCAAGGTAAGAATCACTGTACACACAAAAAAAGCATTTTTACTAAAATAAATGTAACACAGTAGAATTTTGTATTTTCCCTTAATACAAATTATTTGCAAAACAAATAGATAATTAGATATGTTTATCTACTTCGTACTGTGGATTTTTCTTTTTTAATACTCAGTTATGTTCCTAATCTGATTTAGTGTTGCTTTAGCATACTGTCAAGGACTGTTATACAAGTTATTGTTTAAAGACTTTAAAATATTTATTCCTTAGGAAGTAAAAATTTCAGAATGAAGTCACCTTGATGATCCATGAAGTTCGAATTTTTTGCTTTTACTAACAGTGCTGTAAAGACTTCACAGTGAGTTTTGTCTTTCAGGAAGTAAATGCACTTGAGTGTGAAATTCAGTTGTTGAAAAACTTGCTGCATGAGCGAATTGTTCAGTATTATGGCTGTTTGAGGGATCCCCAGGAAAAAACACTTTCCATATTTATGGAATATATGCCAGGGGTAAGTTAGTATACCCTTTGAAAATAGACATACTCTATTTGAAGTCTTAGTTGAGGAAAGAAAAACAGTAAAACTTTGATTATAAAATGTTATACCTAGTTAAGGACATTTTGGAAGAGTTTTAAATCAGAGCTGGGTAATACAATTTTATTTTCTATCTTTATCTGTGTATTTTTTAACTAATTTTTTTAAAATGCTGAAATATACTAAAATAGCTTACAGATGTCATAGCAGCCCATATTCAGATTTCCCTGAATGCCTTAAAAATATCCATAATGGCTGGTTTATCCAAACCAGGATCCAATCTAGGACCACATATTACATTTAGCTGTTATATCCCTTACTCCCATTTTAATCTAGAGCAGTTTTTACATGACATAGATTTGACAAATAGACCAGGCTAGTTCTGTTGACAATTTCATCTCATAGATTTCTCTATTGCATCTTCATGGTGTTGTATACCCTGTTCCTTTATCCCCGTATTTCCTATATACTCTATATAAGTAAGATCTAAAGTCTAAATTAGATTCAAATCCAACCTTTTTTATTAGAAAGCATCATAGATGGTGCTGTGCACTTCATGTTGCATCCCATCAGGAGACACACATGTCTGGCTGTTCCATTGCTGTGATGCTGAGACTGATGCCAGATCAGGTGCTTCACATCCCGGTCCCCGCATTGTAAAGTTTTGTTTTTTCCTGAAGACCAGAAAGTAGTATGAGCTATAGCAGTGGCTCATGAGAATATCCAGTTCCTTTTCAGCCAGTCACCTAATGTTTTGAACATGATTGATAATCGTTGTCTGAGTCAATAATTTCATTAGGAGCTGCAAAATGTGATTTGTAAACTCTGTCATTCCTTTGATGTTATCTTTAGTATTTGTATAGTACATTCTAATACTAATGATTTTCAAGATGGTGGTATATTTACTCATTTAAAAATACATGCATTCCCATAATTTGATAGACAGTATATGTTTGAAAAAAAGTTTGATTTATGGCTCTTTAAGGGAATAGCTTATTAGAATTGTATGTAGAATGTACAAGGTTGCACTTCAAATTTATGGATTAATAAAACTGTAAATCAACATCTGATAAGAATGGTCTTAACTATCCTCAGTTTCACAACTTTGTTTCTTTTCATCGTGAATTATTGTTTATAGTGACACCACTGTTATTCATCATTGCTACTTTTTATTTTCAAAGGCTCTGTTTGCAGTTTAACTTGGTTTAAAAAAAATCCCTTTTTGAAAACAAATTGGTAGGATATATTAAAGGCCATAAAAATATTGAAGCCTTTTGACCTGGTAATCTCACAGAAATTTATTCTATATAAGTAATCCAAAAGAAGGAAAGAGCTGATACATTTATTTTAGTATTGTTTGGAAATTCATTGCCCATGGTGGAAGTAAATTATGATGGCATTGTCCAAAAGAATATATGTTAAAAATTAAAATTGTGAAGGCTGTGTAGCGAAGTTCAAGGAAGTACTTAGAATAAGAGAGAGAGAGAAATAATATAAAATGCTTTTTAATAATGATTATGATGTTTAAGAAGTACCTGTATTTGCACAAGGACAGAAAAAACTTAGAAAATGAAAATGTGTTATGTTGGGATTGTGATCAATTTTTCTCTTTCATTCAGATTTCCATTACTGTTTGTGCAATAAATGTTCAAATTAAAATAGAAAATAATTATGAATAAGTGTGACTAGAGACTCAGATTGTTGAAAATAATATTACCTGTATTTAAAATGGTTAATTGGTTACAACTGGTTTATATCACAAATGGAGATGGGTAATCCTTCTGTATTTAGCAACCTAAGACTAAACCTGGGCTATTCGGGTTTAGATCATTGTTTCTCGTTAGCTACCATTGGTTTTGTAAGGGCAGCTATGTCTTCAAAGTATAAATCGCCATTCCTTAAATTTGAAAACCATGTTACCAAATTAATAATAGTTTATTGACAATCTAAATGAATTGTACATATGGCAAACCTGTGGCATATGTGGGCTGGGCATACATGTTCCTAGACTTTCCTGAATCTCCATGTTTGTGAATGATGCTATATAATTTCTCTTATTAAATTTAGTGTTGGACTCCTTCATGCCTTAGATTCAAGCTTTGCCAAAATTGTCATTCCATTCTTCAGTTTTCCCAAATGTAGCATTTCATTCCCTAATTTATCTAGAAGTACTTTCAAACTAGAACCGTAACTTTCTTTTATTTTCAGTACCTGAACCAGCAGTTGATTTCTCTGTTACTTTTACACACACTCACACTCACACTCACACTTCTTAGCTGGCACAGTGCTTCCTAACACACATTCTACTTGTTCACGCAGACGAAGATAACATTTTATGGTACACAGAGGGGAACAGACTATACTACTGGATCTGTTAGAACCATAGGCCACTGGCCCAGTTCTCTGAGGGCTTAGAAGATCCATAAGCCCATCACTCATTTGCAGCCAGCAAGTGTTTGGGGCTTATTGGTTGGAGAGCTCAGTTCTGGCTGTGTTATTTTGTGTATTACTACAAGGAGAGGCACAATAAATAGACTGAATAAAGAAGCCACATTGACTAATATAATAGATGTGGGTGGTTGGTTGGGTTCCCTCACTGCTGAAGGCTTTCCACACTTGTCTGCAAGGTCGGGTCAGTAGGATTGCATCTTACTGTTCCTTCAGGGGTTGCTCGTGCATAGTGGACACAACAAGTGATTAAACCTGTAAAATCCAAGGACCTACTTTATATTACAGAGTACACAGTTTACTGAAATTCAAGGAAATGCAGAAACATTATATCATATTTTTGTTTAAAAGGAAGATTTTTGTCCCTCAGGAAGCATTTTATTTCCATCCTTTAAAGTGGTTGATTATTCATCAGATTTGTACACTGGAATCAGTAGGAAAGCTTTTGCAAAATTCAAGTGCCTGTGTCTTAACTCAGCCTGATTTCAGCATTCTCAGAGATGGCACCTCATTCTGCCTTAAAAATACTTAAGAAAATTTGAAGCTCCTCTTTGATATATTTTCTTATGTTTTGAACTAAAATGTTGAGTATATAAAGGAAAAACTTAAAAATTTCATGTGTTCTGATTCTCTAACATACCTCTTCACCCATTCTTTCTCCCGAGAAGTATATTAGCAGATATCAATAAAACAGTGTTTTAAAAGCAGAAGAAGAAAAAACTAAATAAAATTAAAGTAGGACATATGTAGAAGAGCAAAATAGAAAAAACAAAAATATATTCCAGGCAAAAAAGAACCAACATAAAAGTACTGGAGAATTTTTAGAAACACAGTTGCAAGGAATAGGAGATAGAACCAACAGAGTCATAGAAACAAGGGTATCTGTCAAAAAACAGTTTTAAAGGCTTCCTTCAGCTGTGACCCATACTCTTCCATAGTTCTAGTCAGGGAATATATAAGAGTTGTACGAGTATGTAAATGACATGGCATATAACATCCTTACTGAGAATTCTTTTGCATCCCAACTAAAGAATTGCCTCCCACTCTTGAACTAGGATTCTTTTAAAAATACAGATTTAATAATGGTTTTCATTGCAAACCATACTATAGTTTTCTTTTATTTTCTTTTAGGGTTCAATTAAGGACCAATTAAAAGCATATGGAGCTCTTACTGAGAATGTGACTAGGAAATACACCCGTCAGATTCTGGAGGGTGTCCATTATTTGCACAGTAATATGATTGTTCATAGAGATATCAAAGGTAAGTAATGAGGTTTTTTTTATTTTAAGTACACAGTTCTTTTTTTTGTGAATGTGGATGAAACAGGTGATATGATTAAGACATTTAACGTTTAGGAGTGGCAGGCTGGCTCAGTTGGTTACAGCGTAGTGCTCATAACACCAAGGTTGCCAGTTCGATCCCCACTTGGGCCACTGAGATGCACCTCCACAACTAGATTGAAAACAACTATTTGACTTGGAACTGATGGGTCCTGGAAAAATACACTGTTCCCCAATAAAAAGAAAAGAAAAGAAAAGAAATTTAACGTTTAAATTAATACATCTACCTTTAAAATACCATAGGAAAACAATTCTGCTTTCTTAATGGCTCAGTCAGTTTTCCAAGTAGTCCTGATGTTGAGGTCTCCACAACTGAGTAGCTCCCCTGTGAGGGTTCACAGAATCAGTAAAGTTCAAATGATCAGAAAAATGAGACCATGTTTCTGTACACAGAGCATAGGCATTCAAATACAGTGGTTAAGAGAAGGGGCTGTGACGTAGATGGCCTGATTCAAATTTGGGCTTTACCTATCATTAATGGTGTGACCTTGGACAAGAAACATAATTTCTCTATGCCTCAGTTCCTCATTTAGGGAGGGAGATAATAGTATCTAACACAAAAGATTCTTGTAGGATTAAATGAGTTAATGCGTATATAATATGCTTGAAACAGTGCCTGGTACCTAGAAAGCATTCAAAAGTTAGCTATGATAATGACATACTTTATGTTGAGATTATATTTAATTAAAGCCATTGCAATGGATGTCACTACCTAAGGAGAGAGTAAGAAGAGAGAAAAAGAGAGCCTAAGACTGAGCTTTGATGAACTTGAACTCAGTTAAGCTCACTTTTTAAAACTCTCCTGTTTTTAGGGATCAGGTATGTAAGATAAGTGCATGAAGAGAGACAAAAGCGAGTGGTAGAGATGTGTAAAATTTGAGAGTGCTTAAAACTCTGTACTGCAAAGCATACCTTGGGTTTGATTCTATAAAAACTGAGGTTTAATTTTATGAAAACTGAAGTTTGGTTCTATAAAAATTATGTTGTGACCCCAAATCACTTCAATCAATTGATAAAAATAATGAAAACACACAGAAATACATAAATAATAAAAATTTATTTATTATTTTTCTGTGGAGGGATCTTCTTTCCCAGAGACCACTGAAACCTCTTTTTTTAAAAAAAGATTTTATTGGGGAATTGGGGAAGGGGAACAGCCAAGTTGTTGTCCTTCAATCTTAGCTGTGGAGGGCGCAGCTAGCTCAGTTCTAAGTCCAGTCTCCATCCAGCCGCCTGTCGGCAGCTCACAGCCGTTCAGCTCAAGGTGCTGTGTTCAATCTTAGTTGCAGGGGGGCGCAGGCCACATCCCATGCAGGAGTTGAACTGGCAACCTTGTTGTTAGCAGCATGTGCTCTCACCAGCTGAGCCATCCTGCCACCTGTTGGCAGCTCAGTGACAGCTCAGCTCGGGCGCAGCTCAGTGGCCCATGTGGGAATCAAACTGGCGACCCTGTTGCTCAGAGCTTGCTCTTTTAACCAACTGAGCCACTAGGCCAGCCCCTATATTTAACATTATTAAGGAGTTATTTATCCATCCTGTTAGGTAGAGTAAGAGTCATTATTATTATTATTATTTTTTTTTACAGTGAAAATTTTTTGTTTAGAATTAGCCAGCTGGACTCAGTTTAGATGATCCTAATTTTGTTGCCAACATCCAAAGCCTCATAGTAAGGAGCCAGTGGAACATATGCCTTCTCTCTCCATCAGGCCTGATCAGGTTGCTGACCTTGGCCACATCAATGTTATAGAGCTTCTTCACAGCCTGTTGGATCTGGTGCATGTTGGCCTTGACATCAACAGTGAACACAACTGTATTATTGTCTTCTATCTTCTTCATGGCCGACTCAGTAGTTAGGGTGAACTTGCCGATGGCATAGTGATAGAGCTTGTTTCTCCTGGGGGCGCCTTGCCCAGGATATCTGGGCTGCCTTTATAACCGCAGTGTTTTGGGACCTCAGAAGGTGGGGGACGTGAGGGTCTTCTCTTTCTGTGACTGTGGAAGCTTTTCAGCACTGCTCTCTTTGCTTCCAAAGCCTGTGCTTTAGCTTTGGGAAAGGCAGGGGCTTCCTTCTTCGCTTTCGATGCCATCTTCATGAAAAGGCAAGAGTCCTTTTAAAGATACGTACTGAACTATTTATTGATCATGATGACTTGACTTTGCTTCCAGTATGTGAGGCAGGAAGAGGGGAGTGGCTGGCAGAATGGTTGGGGATGATTGTCCAGATGGTTGTTGGGACTGGGTGATGGGTACTATCCTATTCTACCTGCTTTTGTGTATGTTTGAAAAATCTCCTTAATAGCTTCCTTTTAAGGTATCCAAAATAAGTTTTAAAAAATTAGAAAATTGTATTGGGAACCTGGCTACACATTTTCTCCTCAGCCCTTCTTATGGATGGGTATTGGTTCAACATTGGTAATTAATCCCCAGAGATAGCTTTCCCTGTCTGTGACCTGCCTGGACTGTTCCTTCCCAGCTTGTAGCCAGTAAAATCTGGCTTGTTTGTTGTCCTTCCCCTGGTTAAATATTTTAGAGATAGCGACTTTTTTTTTTTTTTACAGAGTCCTTTAAGTATTGCTCAGTGGGAGATGTTAAATGGGGTAGATAGTGCTATTTTAAAGACACGGTACTGTGTCTCCCTTAGGCTTGAGACAGGCAGAGAATGGATCCTGTACGCTCCCCTGGTGAGAGGCTGGGGAATTTGCTGGGAGAACCAAATGCCAAATACAGAAGCTCACGGTGGGGATGGATAGTCCATAGTCTCCTCTAGTCTATAATGTTAGCTTCTCTCCACTATTCACTCTTCTTCTTAGAGGCCATTAAAAAAAAATGAATAAGAGGACAAATAATTTTTTTAAAAATTTTAAAAAAATACAAAATATAGTTAAGGTTACAGAGACTTAAAAATAAGAATTGAAGTTTAAAAATTAAAATTAGATAAGTTAAAATAAATTGCTTCTTAAAAAACAGGTAGTTTATAGGAAAAGTTAAAAATGAGAATAGAAATAATTTATATAAGACAGAAACTAGACTTATAATCCCAGAAAAAAAGATTAAGTTTAAAAAACGATAAATGAAGAGGAAAGTAGAGAATAAAAAATAAATGAACTTAGCACCTGGGTCTTGATTTCTGATACCATTCTCCATTAAAAGGAACTAGGGCTCCTTGGAGAAATGGCTGATTCTAGGACTGGGGCAGGAAATACACAAGTTGAGCCTGAAGCATCTCATAGTGATGAAAGTAAGAAAATGCTAAACAAACAAATAAAACAACCAAAACTAAACCAGAACACAATGATGGGGTTATAGCAAAGGGACACAGGAGCCAACAGAAAGATTTCCCAATGACTACAGCTGAAACTTGAGCAAAAAAACCAAAACAATGATACTGGTGTATAACCCAATGTATGACATAAATGCCCATGTATTCATACTCGTAAATAAATGGTTGAATACGTAAATGGAAGAGAAGAGACAAATCTCCTGTGCAGAATCATTCCAAACAATTTATGTATCTACTCAACCTGGAGCATAACTCCTGATTCCTTAACTGGGGGCTGCATAGAGTGAATTTCTCCCAGAGTACAGCAAAGAATGGGGAAGAGTTAACTTCACAGTAGAGAATCAGCAAACACTGAAAGCCAGGCGATCAAGGTCAGTTTATAATATTAATAAATAAAATTAAAAGTTTATTATGAAAGTAAATGAAATTTTAAAACAGCTCAAACTTGCTTAGAAGAGATTTAAAATATACAGAAATTGAGAAGTAAAATTGAAAGTAAAGCAAAACCCAATATTAAGAAGAACTATAAAATGTAAGATAACTAACTTTAAGTTATAGCATGGGGGGGAATACTACAGTAGTTTATTTTTTTCTAATTACAGTTGATATTCAGTGTTATATTAGTTTCAGGTATATACCATAGTAACCACCAGTGATGCCCCAGTAAGTCTAGTACCCACCTGGCACTATACACAGTTATTACAATATTATTGACTATATTCCCTATGCTTTACTTTACATCCCTGTGACGATTTTGTAACTGCCAATGTGTACTTCTTAATCTCTTCCCCTTTTTCACCCATCCCTCAACCCCCTCCCATCTGGCAACCATCGGTTGGTTCTCTGTATCTATGAGTCTATTTCTGTTTTGTTTGTTCCTTTATTTTGTTTTTTAGACTCCACATATAAGTAAAATCATTTGATATTTGTCTTTCTCTGTTTGACTATTTCACTATTTCACATGTTGTAGCAAATGGTAAGATTTTGTTCTATTTTATGGCTGAGTAGTATTCCATTTGATATATATGCCACATCTTCTATATCCAGTCTTCTATTGATGGGCACTTAGGTTGCTTCCATATCTTGGCTATTGTGAATAGCGCTGCAATGAACATAGGGGTGCATATATCTTTTCAAATTAGTGTTTTGGATTTCTTCGGATAAATACCTAGAAGTGGATTTAATTGCTGGGTCATAAGGTAATTCTATTTTTAATTTTTCAAGGAACCTTCATACTGTTTTCCATAGTGGCTGCACCAATTTGCAATCCCACCAACAGTGCACGAGGGTTCTCTTTTCTCCACATCCTTGCCAACACTTGTTTGTTGATTTACTGATGATAGCCATTCAACTGACAGGAGTAAGGTGGTATCTCATATGGTTTTAATTTCCATTTCTCTGATGATTAGTGATATTGAGCATCTTTTCATATATCTGTTGACCATCTGTATGTGCTCTTTGGAGAAATGTCTGTTCAGTTCCTCTGCCCTTTTTTTTTTTTTTTTAAAGATTTTGTTGAGAAATTGAGGAAGAGGAACAATGTTGGGGAATTGGGGAAGGGGAACAACGAAGTTGTCCTTTAATCTTAGTTGTGGAGGGTACAGCTAGCTCAGCTCCAAGTCCAGTTGCCATCTGGCCGCCCATTGGCAGCTCAGCTCAAGATGCTGTGTTCAATCTTATTTGCGGGTGGGCATAGCCCGCCATCCCATGCGGGAGTGAACCGGCAACCTTGTTGTTAGGAGCACATGCTCTCACCATCTGAGCCATCTTGCCACCTATTGGCAGCTCAGCGGCAGCTCAGCTCGGGCGCAGCATCACTGGCCCACATGGGAATTGAACTGGCAAACCTGTTGCTCAGAACCTGCGCTCTTAACCAACTGAGCCACTCGGCCAGCCCCTCTGCCCATTTTTTAATTGAGTTTGTTTTTTGGTATTAAGTTGTTGAGTTCTTTATAAATTTTGGATATTAACCCCTTATCAGATGTATCAGTGGTGACTATCTCATTCAGTAGGATGCCTTTTAGTTTTGTTGATGATGTCCTGTGCTGAGCAAAAGTTTTTAGTTTGATGTAGTTCCATTTGTTTATTTTTTCTTTTGTTTCCCTTGCCCAAGGTGATATATCTAAAGGCATATTAGTAGTGAAAGTTTTGATTATGAAGGTCCCTCAGGAAGTTCCGTCTCATGGGAATCAGCTTCAGCCATGAGCTTCTTGCTTTATGACAGAAAAACTGGGCCCAAGAGTCCGCTGTTGCTTCCCATTCTCCTCTGGGCTTCAAATTCTTAGCCCTTTCCCCTTTTTCTTTTTTTTTTTATCCTCATCTCCCACCACACCAGTCCTTTTTAGTGTGAGAGCCTTCTTCGGTTCTAAAGCACATACCTGACTCTAAAAATTCAGTGTTCATGTAGTAAATTCCTAATGAGCACTGACTGTGTGACTGGCATTGTGACAGGTATTGTTTGGATGATGAAAAGCAGCCTAGTTTTGGAGACAGATAGTCTACTAAATCTAAATCTCTGCCGTAGTTCTTTTATATTATATTCCAAACTGCCAATAAAAATAATAAAATGAGAATTTTTCTTATTTTTAGGAGCAAATATTCTGCGAGATTCAACAGGCAATGTAAAACTAGGAGATTTTGGGGCCAGCAAACGGCTTCAAACCATCTGTCTTTCGGGTACGGGAATAAAGTCTGTCACAGGCACGCCATACTGGATGAGCCCTGAAGTAATTAGTGGAGAAGGCTATGGCAGAAAAGCAGATATCTGGTAGGTTTTGATGCAGGGTTTGCCTGAAAATACCTGCCTTCTTACTTATTTCTACCCAGGATGCAAATTACTGAGCCAGATTTCAACTGTCTTTTGTAGTTTTGAAATAGGGTGTCAGGATTACAAGAATTAATATTGTAATTATGCCTCTTTGAAGCTTAATCAGCAACTGAATAAGTAGTTCTTGAATCTGTCTTCCATTCTTTAGGAAAGATTTCTTCTTAAGCAAACTTCAGCACTAGAAAACTTATCTTCATTTTATTTCCCTAAAGAACTTGAAAAGTAATTAATCTTTATCGCTAGTCTCTTATAATTCAGTTAATCTTTAATTGCTTAATAATTTTAAGTTAGAGCATAAAATAGGCATTTCCTACTTCCCACCAGAAAAGTTTTTAATTTAATTTAATTTTAATTTAAGATATTCATTTTAGGACCTAAAGGCAAACAAAGAATTTCTTATGTTTGTATTTGTAAAATAAAAGAAAAAAAATGATATATCAGGTTAGAGAATTACATAAAGTAAAAATTATAAAATGAATAATGTTCTTTGTTTAACCATTTGAGCCAGTCCTTATATTGGGGTTTATTTTCATTGATTTTTATGTTTAAATCACAATGTTATATAATTATAACCTTTTAAAGAACCTACACTTGAAATCAAGTCATATTTATGATGTGTGACAATTAAGTTCACGAACTCATTGCAACGATGTTACTAACCTTTGTTTTTGATATCAGAGGGATTATTCATTATGAATTTATACCAACTGGACAAACAGTTAACCACGTTTATTATTAGGAAGTGCTGAAAAGGCTGTGTGAAAAAGTTAGACGACCTGAACTTTTTGCCAACAATTCATGGCTCTTGCATCATGACAATGCACCAGCCCACATGGCACTGTCTGTGAGTGCATTTTTAGCCAGTAAACAGATAACTGTATTGGAACACCCTCCCTACTCAACTATCTGGCCCCCAATGACTTCTTTCTTTACCCGAAGATAAAGGAAATATTGAAAGGAAGACATTTGGATGACAGGACATCAAGGGTAATACAACAACAGCTGTGATGGCCATTCCAGAAAAAGAGTTCCAAAATTGCTTTGAAGGGTGGACTAGGCGCTGGCGTTGGTGCATAGCTTTCCCAAGGGAAGTACTTTGAAGGTGACTGTAGTAGTATTCAGCAATGAGGTATGTAGCACTTTTTCTAAGATGAGTTCGTGAACTTAATTGTCCAACCTCGTAAGTGTATATGGACTTCACTCTTGTTTCTCATTTTGTAGTTAACTGGCTTTTTTTCATGACGATATTGTTTATGTAATGTATTTATAAAATTTCTTTTTAGGAGTGTGGGCTGTACTGTGGTAGAAATGCTAACGGAAAAGCCTCCTTGGGCAGAATTTGAAGCAATGGCTGCCATCTTTAAAATTGCTACTCAGCCAACAAATCCAAAGCTGCCACCTCATGTCTCAGACTATACTCGAGATTTCCTCAAACGGATCTTTGTAGAGGCCAAACTGAGACCTTCAGCTGATGAACTTTTAAGGCATATGTTTGTGCATTATCACTAGCAGCCAGTAACCTCTCCTGTGCCTCTACCTAGCTCCCATCTATTCATTTACCTTCTCTCTGACTGCACTTTTCTTTTTTATAAAAAAGAGAGATGGGGGAGAAAAAAGACAAGAGGCAAAGTGTTTCTCTTGATTCTTGGTTAAATTTGTTTAATAATGATAGTAACCTAAATTTTTTATATTTAATCTTATTTTCCCTTACAAGAACTTGAAACTTTTTTTTTTTAATTTTTATAATGTACTGATGTGGTTCAGATAGATAAAGCACTTTAGTACATAGTCACTCTTTTTAGTACCAACAAATCATTTGGAATACCTAAAGATTGTAGAGTCTTTTCTGTGTCACTCACAGATTGGTGGTGATGGGGAGACATGGAAAAGGAGAAGAAAATGATGTATAGTTTGTAGTTTTTAGTGATAGTATTTAAAATAGATCCTCATTTGTGGGGTTGAGCCCTAAACTTCAGTTTAGGGTAGGTACTCAACTTAAAGAATATAGGTTCCTTCTTTTATCTGTATTCTTTAGATCCTACCCTCTGTTTACCAATCTTTTTGCTCAGTATGAATCTTGATAACAAATATGAATCTCTAAGAGGTATGTTTATTTGTTAATCCTAACCAGTATAATAAGCAAATACACTATAGAAGATCCATGTTACTGGAATCTATAAACCTTGAGGAATAGGGTTCTGTTTTTTTGTTTGTTTTTTGTTTTTTAAAGATACTGTCTTATTTTAAAACAGGGGAAGTCAATGAGCAAATCCAAATTAAAAGACAAAAAGAAGTTGCTCTAGTTAAATGTGTGAACAGAAGAGACCACACTTGCCAATCAACAGAAATAATGAAAAGAACTAAGTATTGTTTAGTGTATTTTAAACTATGTTCTTTACCTGAGGGAGAAAGTCCTAAAATTAAGGGAAAGGAGAAATAATCAAAATAAATCTTCCTATTTTCCAGCTCCTGAGTCCCCATAGATGACATTTTTTTTAGGAACTAAGAGTTTAACCTGGAGTATCCATAAAGCTAGTGTCATGAGATAAAACCCTTGCTTTGGGATCACAGAATACTAAAGCACCACACACAAAAACCAGCTTCTTATGTAAAACAGTGGTTCTTAAGGGTGGAGTGGGGCTAATTTCTCTTGTCATTTGCAATGCCTGGAAACATTTTTGATTGTCACAACTCGGAGGATGCTAGTGGCATCTAGTGAGTTAGAGGCCAGGGATGCTGCTAAACAAACTGCTGTGTACAAGGACAGCACCCCCCCCCCCAACAAAAAATTATCCTGCCCCAAATGTCAGAAGTGCCAAAGTTGAGAAACCTTGTTGTAAAGACCAGCCCCAGTTGTAAACTGATAACAGCCATTTACAAAGCAAGTTCCTTGCAAAAAAGTAAATTTCAGAGAGAAAGTAATGTAATGCATAATGAGGGTTTTACAAGAGCAGATACCATTATTTCAAGTCAAGAGTGAATGATCTCAACACAAATGAGAATCCCGTTTTTTACCAGCTGCATATTGCACCCAAATCAGTAACTTCCATTTTAGAAACAAAGTGAATTTAAATTCTGAACTTAGCCATCTATATGTATTCTTTCTTCAAAAGCCAGTTGATAATTGTGGGGAAAGAAAAGCATATCAAAACAAAGTATTAACTACTTTATAGAAGATTAAAAACTGTCAGGCATTTCTAGTATAATGTATCCACTGAGAGCAAGGACATTGAATGGAAGGGGACAGCTGGGAGAATTCTACTATCTCCAGTGGACTTGTGCTACTGAAAAACATGAATGATTATCAGTAATTCAGCCACTTGCAGTTTTTTTCAAAATATTAAAGCAAGTGCTAAGTACTTTTATTTTTAAAGGTCTAGTGCAGCAGTTCTCAACCTTTCACAGGGGTCGCTTAAGACCATCGGAAAACACATATTTTCGATGATCTTAGGAACCGAGACACCGCTCCTCTGTCCATCTCCAGGCCCACATGCAGATATGCACACGTTACGAGTACCCGGTGACCCCTGTGAAAGGGTCGTTCGACCCCCAAAGGGGTCGCGGCCCACAGGTTGAGAACCGCTGGTCTAGTCTTCCTAGAGGCCCTAAATGGGATGCCTTTCATGGGATTCACAGGGGACTTGGGTATTTTGTTTCCTGCCAAAGGTATGCTCTTTTGAGACTCTTGTAAAATACTGTAGATCTTGGTTTACTGTTTCTATCTGGGATTCCTGTAGGAAATTTGAAATTCCACTACTAGCTAGTCTGAGAAGAAGTCAGCAGAAACACAGTTGTCAAAGCTTCTCCCATACCCTTAAAATAAAAGGAAGCAGTTCACCAGGAAGCATACAACCCTCTCCCCCTGGAAAATCAGCTGTCACATTTTGTGCCATAAACATAGTCCCCAAGGATATGGATCTGTTATAATAATTTATTTTTTATGAGTGAAAGCATCTCTTCTACTTGAGCAAGATTATGGTCTTTGGACCTGTGGGCTTTTCCTTTGTTGTCTTTCTCTTGTGTGGTTGTGATTGCCTTTTGGCTCATTTTTTTATCTGTCAGGGTAACCAGCAGTGCAGAATATGAGACAAATGCTCTTTAGGGAAAAATCTTGGGAGACTGTGACCCAAAGCAAAATTGTTTTCTTTTTTTAAAGATTTAATTGGGGAATTGGGGGAGGGGAACAGCGTTGGCGAATTGGGAAAGGGGAACAGACAGGTAGACAAATTGCTGTTTTGTTCTTCAGTCTAGTTGTGGAGGACGTCGCTTCACTGGCCCATGTTGGTATGATCATTGCGCTCTTCCTGGGTGAGTCAATCGTTTGCTGGTCATTGGTCGGCTGCTCACGGTGGCTCACGGCAGCTCTCGTCCGCTGCCGGCTGCTCACGCTAGCTGCCAGCCTCTCACGTAGCTCATGGCAGCCCACTGCAGCCCTGCTGCAGCCTACGCCGTCGCCGGCGATTCACAGCAGCCCAGCTCCAGGTTGAGCTGTTGTTCATCATCTTAGCTGTAGAGGACGCAGCGTCACTGGCCCTCAATGTGGGATCCGAACCATGGCCCTGCTGCTCAGACCTGGCGCTCCCAAGCGAGCTTTTAACCAGCTGAGCCACTCGGCCGGCCCAAAATTGTTTGCTTTTTTCAGTCTCTCTTTTCTTTTTAGATGCTATAGAAAATAAAATCACCTGAAAAGGAATTGCTACTTTAACACTGCTGCAGAATAATTTTGTTTTATAAGAAAAATATTATTAGCTATGGGAAAATATTGTTCTTTATGTAAAGACTTAAAAATAAGACTAATAGTTTACAGAGTTATGATATAAAACGTGATGTGAATTTATTTCAAACAAGTTGTAATGGTACCAAAAACCACAATAGAAGTTAATATATATAGAAGCTACTAGAACAAAAAAGCTTGAAGTGGGGTGAGGTATGGACTACCAAAAGTAAATTTAAAATATAAAATTTTGAAAGAAACACCTCTATCAGGGGCAGTTAGATATAACTCTCCATTTTTTTCTTTGTAATAATGATATGGATCAACAAATGAAATTTGAATTTTTTAAGATGACTTTAAATGTGTTTTATTTTTTAAATGCATAACTGATTCTTCTATACTGTAATGTTTCTTTGCTGAGGCTGGAAAGTGGCCAGACTGCTGACTTTGTGCCTTTAATATGCATTCTGCTTTGATCATGGCAGACTTTTTGGTGCTGGAGAAGATTCATAGCAGTCCTACATGCGCTTTTCAGGAAATATCTTTCTACTTAGGCCTTGAGAGATTGAAATTGGCATGACTTAGGTTTGGGCCAATATAAGATCTTCTACATTGCAAATAAAGTGTATTGAATAAAAAGTTTGAAAAATATAATGACTGATGGAAATGTTGGTGGTTGGTAATTCTTTAAAATATATTTAAAAGTATACAGACATTGAAATTTTCAGTATGATTATCTTGAAATTGTTTTCAGTTTCCTCATGTACAAAACATGTTTCTAACTCAAAAAATGGTTAAAGACTGTTGTCTTATAAAGTCTTCAAAGGTATAATCAACCTTACATATTTGTATAAGAGGTCGAAATACACAGGCTGAAGTATAAAAGAAAAATTAAAGCTTACTTTAGAGTAAATTGAATTGTCTTTCACTTGAAGTCTTTATCTTATTGTCAATAGAAACTGCATTAAGAAGGTGAAATTCTTGATTTAGAGTAGCTTTTTGCTACTTCACCTCTTCCATATGTCAGGTCTGGTTTGTAGTACTTCTGAGATGGAGTTGTTATAAGATATGTGAAGTCATTAAGATAGTCAAAGAAACAAGCAGGCGTGAGTGCAGAAGCAGGATGTGTGCCACCTGCATTCCTGTTATCCATGGCAGAGCTATGTGCCGGCCATGCCATTCGGGGCCAGCAGCTTCATATAAAAGCACCTGCTCTCAAGTATAGGAATATGTCGATTTTTTTGTAAAAATAGGCCAAATCTTTTCCATTTGCTTATTCAATAATTGTGGCTTATTGTGTCAGGTACTAAATTAACTTATCCTTAAGGAGGTCACAGTCTAGGAGGAAACATGGGTAAACAGACATTTTATTTTATGGCAAACCCTAACTCTGAAAGTTCAGCAGAGATGTTTTAAAATCTTTCTATTTTTGTTATTATGTGAGGGGAAAGCAATTTTGGGTAATTATTGGCTGTTATAAACTAAAATGTCATTAACAACAGGGGTTAAAGGTATCCCCAAAAGAGAGGGCCCTCCATAGGTCAGGCTAACTCTCTCTCAGGAATCCCTCTTACAAAACCCAGCCTTGGCTCGAACAGTTTCAGTGATGGGGGGCATTTATTCCATAACATAATGTTTTTTTCCTGCTGTTTCTTTTAAAGGAAAAAAAAACTTTCTTTTGGTCTGAATTGTTAAAATACCCAAAACATTTGATAGAAATTGAATTCTGTCACCAGCGTTATTTATACTAAGATCAGGACAATTTCTTATCTAATTTTTTTATGTTAAGTTTGACCTTTGTTACAAATGTATGTTTATATTTATTTGAGTTTTAAGATTGGTTAAATGTTAATGAAAAGCAATTTAATTGTTAATTTTTTGTAGTGCCTTTTTCTCTGTATGCCTTAATTTTATTTTATATCAATAATAATTCAAGTTACCCACTGAAATGAAGGTTTTTTCCAAAATCAGTAGCTTCAGGAGTTGATTTGGCCTTAGACTGTGTATTGGCCCTTAATCGTTTCTTAATGTCGGCTTCCTCCTCCTACCTACCCTTTTCTACCTCTTTATTTTTTTTAATTTATTTATTTTTTTTATGGTAGAAGACAAACGTTAGCATTAGTCTGTGGTAGGCACAGTGCAGCCTCCATTAGACATAAACTCCTAAGATAAGGATAGAAAGAGGTGTTCTAATTCTGAAGAGACACAGTAAATTGTTTTCCAGGTAGATTACTTGATTTTCAATCACATTAACACTGTCCAGATTCTTTGTATATCATGGTTTAGTTATGATTTTCATAGCAGAATGGTTGTTTTTGCCCTAAAGAGGTCGTTCAAATGGTTTACAAATGTTAAGGCAATGAGATTTAGGGCAGTGAGCAAGAAAGCCAGGAATAGCAAATTCTAATCTAATATTTTGACTTAAGACTCTAGCTTACTTTTCTGTGAAAAGTGTGTGTGTGTGTGTGTGTGTGTGTGTGTGTGTGTGTGTGTGTGTGTGTGTGTGTGTGTAGTTGGAGCAGGAGTAGGAATAAGGAAAGGTACAAATGTTCAGGTAGATTCGTCTTTGTTCTTGAAAGAACAGCTCACATGTGTATGTCCTGTGTAATAGTCCTTGGGTAGGAACGCCAGCACATTTCCCAGCAGTAACTCGTAGAAATGATTGTTTAATAAAGGTATTTATTGTAAATGGCCAAGCTCTTGGTTGCTAAAGCATATTAAAATTAAATTTGTATGTGTGTATAATAGCTTATATATAACCCTTAAATAGAAAGTAATTGATTTTGCATAGTTCTTCATGAACTCTTTGGAATAGAAAGTCCACCAGACGTTATCCAAACAAGCTTCCTTAGCTTACAAAGTTCAGAGGAAGCTGTCTCATCCCTCTTTGTGGTTGGCTAGGGAAAGCATGCTGTGAAACCACTGCTGCCACTTCACAGTTGTCTTTAGCTGAGCCTTAACTTCTGCCACAGGCTGGAGAGAATGTGACAGTAGGCATGGGAGATATCAGCCAGCCAACCATTTGCGGGTGCTCACCTTTCAGAGCTGTCGATGGTAATGAGCTCCTTGGGAGTCCAGAGAATCTGCTCAGTCACAGTGAGAGGAGACATGGTTTTGGTTTCATTTGAGAAAGTTGAGGGAGGAGTCATAGCTACATAAAGAAAAGAATACATTTTATCTGTTCCCTGCATATAGTCTTTTATGTAATTCTTCATATTTTTCATAATTCTGCATTTTAATTTAAAGTACTATATCTTTGTTAATTACAGCAAAGGCATTAAATCAGTGAATACTCTTATTCCCTATGCATGATTACTTCTTGTTTGTATTCACAATCTGTATTATCAGAATCTCTTCAAACCAAAGCTTTCATATTGCATGCACACACACCAAAATGATTAGCACTGTTCCTTCTGCCCAGCTGTAAGCTAATAGTATATAATGATAAAGAGAGTACTAGTAGAATCTGTGTCTCAATCTATCCTTCAAGTAAAAGGACAAGTGCTCAGTATTTGCATTTACACATGCAGAATTTACTTCAGCAATTACAGAACTATACAGACATCACAAACTTGAGCTTGTACATTTGCCAGTCTTGTTAACGTCAGTTGACCATAGATGCATATGCATATGCATTGACATATGATGCCTCAGGTTGGTGGCGTACTTCCTTCCTAGTGTCTTAACATTTATGAACTTGTGTTTGACTTGGGCATTTCAGGAAGGCTGTGAAGAAAAGTAAATTATAGATTGATGTCTGCTTTGTGCCATAGACATTTTGGAACGTAAGGAAGAGTCTGCTTTCCAGTATACACACAAAGTTTATCTCCAAATAAGGATTTCTGAGTCCCTTAATGCCAGTTGAGAACTGTAACGTTTGTGACTGTATTGAAAAGCACTTTTGTGTTCATTAATTTATTTTTTTTAGAATTTATTTTTAAAAGCATATGTGGTGATTTTAGCATTAGCGTTACTTGGAGGGGAAAGATAAGTTAAAATTACTTCTTAAACTCTATTAGATATTTAGGCTCCAAAATGGATTTGACATATTCTCATTTTTTCCAAAGATTTTTCCACCCTAGAGTAAGTAGAGAGGGCTTGTAGAAACTTTTGAGCTAAAAAGACTTTTGGGCAAAAGAAAGCAGGCTAAACCCTTGCAATATATACCCTATTCAAACAAAAGTACAGTGTCTAAGGATAAGAATACTTCTTTAAAAACAAATGATTGTTTTTAATACAATCTTAATCAGTAAAAGGTTTACATTTTTTCTATTGCTGTTGGTTTTAAAATTTGCTACCCTGCATTCTGAAATATATAAAAGAGTTAATACCAAAAATACTATCAATGTCTGACATCTCTTACATTTCACATGGTTCTTTTTATTCAAATATCATTGTAAATAAACTTGGATAAATTTGAGAATAAACTTTAATTGTTGCAAACTATGATTATCAATTTGTAAATTTACCCTTTGGCCTAATGTACATTTTTAAATGTAGCTATTAAATTCTTTCTATTTAACCTATTAGTTTCTCTTTGTAAATGTTTTTAATCTCAGTTGAATGCTAGGCAGTTTATAATTATGTACAAAGGTTTTTTTCCTATCAAGGTTGACTTTTTTGCACATTTTTGGAAATGTTTAATTTGTACACTGATTTACTATGACCAATAACTGTTGATGGGTGTGTGAGCATCCTGAGTGTGTGCGTTGAACTACTGTCTTGTCTCTAGGTTTTCACTTCTTTCAAGATGTAGCCATCAGTAACTGCACTGCTGTTACAGACTTAAATGGACCCTCTTGCTTTTACAAAGTATATCTATGGTTCTATCTTTGTGGAGGAACTCAGGAGTTCAACATCACTTTCTGATTTTATATGTATTTTATGTATTCTAAAATCCACAACTAAGTTGAACGTATCAGGAGATGTGTGTGTGGAGATGTCTTTTTTTGTCTGTAGGCACATGTATATATCCCAGTAACTTCTTATTTTCATTTAATTTCTACATTTTTATGAACTTGTTTTATAAGGGTACTTTTTAGTTAGAATAATTAAATATATATAAAAGCTTTCTGAGAGATTATTTACTATATGAATATATTTTCAGCTGGCTGATCAAAAATATTTTTTTAATTTTGTTTTTAACCATTCAAAATATGTTTGTATTTCCAGAATTAGATGCAATTTACTTAGATCTCAATTAACATATTCTTGCAAGGAACAGCATTGAATTATCTTTTGAAAATTCTCTGAAATGGAAATTAAGAGGAAAAAATAGGTTTTAAGCAGTAGCAAAAACATACTGTCCACTAAAATGGCCTTTGTATTCTGAGAGCTATGAAAAAATGTGAGAAACTAAGTAATTAAAGAGATGTCAAGATTTTTATATCTCCAGTTTGTGTTGGCCAGTCCTACTGTTGTTTTTTAATGTTTCTTTTATTCTACCCCAAAGATTTCAACTCTCAGTTTTGTTTTTTTTCTGACTGGGCAAGGTCAGACCTCATGTATAAAACAATACATTCATATATTGTGATTCTTTGTAATTGACTATAAATTGGTTTAGAAATGTCCAAACATAATTGTGTGTCTTTATACTGTACTGTGTATGTTAAGTAACTGGCTGAAAAAGAATTGGAAATTAAATTTCCAATCTGACAATGTTATTGTACTTACGGAAAACCTTGTTTTTAATATGCGGTACCATGTAAAATTACTTGTGTTAGGAATAAACTCCACTGTTGAAATGAATGTCACTAAGCTTATTATGTTACAAGGAGCCGGTATGATTAGGAAAACTACCAAAAGCCACATACAGTGTGGTTTGTGCCACATTTCATGCATATTTTGACTTTGTGTTGTTCATTCAAAATTGTGCTTGTAAAAATGTATAAAATTTCTGAGTTTTACAGTTCTTATGTACTTGTTTTTCCTTGCTGGTAAATAGCTTTTTTTAAAAAAAAACCTAATGTGAACAAAACCATGTTTATATTTTGTTAGTGATCGAGGACCTTGTTTATGTGGAAATTTGTATATTGCTGGCACACATCTTTGTTTAGATTTATCATGCATGAAGGCCTGCAATAATTAGCACAATGAAAATTGTTTTTCCTTACATGTTAGTTCATTTTTTGAAAGATCGTGGTGCAAAGGATTACTCTAAGTAACCTTCTGGACTATGGAATGAATATAAATAAATGGCACTTTGAGTGTTAATAAAGCTAATATTTATTTCCACTGTGATTAGTTTGTCCAGATCTGTTCTTGGACACAGTGCTTTTGCAATTGTCCTTCCTTTGCGTGAACTGATCGCTTTCTAGGAGACAAAGCACAGACTAACCTAGAAACACTGCAACTAAATCTTTCCAGGATGTAACTCTGTAATGTCCTACCCAACATGTTCTGGCATATCTTTTTCTGGACACTTTGATTACCCAAATTAAAAACAAGCAAAAACAAAGCTTACTGTCACAGTGTAAGGCATGGATGTTCCCACAGCATTGGAGATCATTTAAATTAATATTTTCATATAGAGGGTAATTTAGCAATGCAAGTCAAAAGTCTCAGAATCTTGTGTATTCTCTGACCCAGAAATTCTATACCTAGGAATTAATTATGTGGAAATGGCTGCAGAGGTCCTAAGATAAAGCTAGAAAAGCCCCAAATTGACGCTCCATATGCAATGGGGACTATTGGAACAAAGTACCACAAACTGGGTGTCTCATAACAACAGAAATTTATTATCTCAGCTCTAGAGGCTAGAAGTCCAAAATTAAGGTGTTGGTACGGCCATGCTCCCTCTGAAACATGTAGGGGAGTCCTTCCTTGCTTCTTCCTACTTCTGGTCGTCCCAGGCTCCTTGGCTCATGGCAACACACGTAACTCCAATCTCTGCCTCTGTCTTCACATGGTGCTCTCCCTCTGTGTGTGTCTGTTTCCCTTTTTTATAAGGACACCAGTCATGCTGGATAAAGGCCCACCCAGTGACCTCATTTTAACTTGATTACCTCTGTAAGGGTCCTATGTCCAAATAAGTCACATGCTGAGGTACTGGGGGTTAGGACTTCAAAATATCTTTTGGGGATTAAAAAAACCCATGGTAGAAGCAGTCTGCCCTATGGCCCCTAAAAACTCAACATCCTTCCCACATGCAAAATACATGAACCCCATCCCACTATACCTCAGTCTTAATCATTCCAGCATTATTCTATATTTCATCTAAACATCATCAACTCAAATCTCCATCATCTAAACCATTCAGATCAATTGTGGGTAAGACCTGGGGTATGATTCATGCTAGAGCAAAATTCCTTTTCATTTGTGAATCTTGTCAACCCAGACTAGTTATCTGCTTTCAAGTGGGATAGGTGGAGGATAGACATCTCCATTTTAGAAGGGAGAAATCAGGAGGAAAAAAGGGGACTGGGTCCCAAGCAAGTCTGAAACCTACAGAGCAGATTCCATTTGGTTTTAAGACTTCAGGAAAATCCTCATTGGCTCCATGCTCTGTCGTGAGGAGCCCACTGAGGTGGTGACCCAACGAGTCATCAGACCCGCACCCTGAGCCTGTCCTCTCCGGGCCCATGGTGGCAGCAACAGCTCTGCTGGCTTGTGAACTACCCTCAAATCATTCTGCCTTTTCTTGAAGGATAATGTGTTTGCAGCCGAATAGCCCTATCAGCCCTTTTCCTGCCTGTTGAGTCCCAGAAGTCTGACAGCCTTCCTTTATGTAGTCACACCTCTGACCCCACTTCCAAGCTGTCAGGGTTTCTGCTGACATAGTAGATTGCAACCATAAATCACAAACCTAATAATCTCTTTAGTAAATAGTTGTCAGCCACACCCTCGTTTTTTTTCTTCAGAGCATTCTTTCCTGTTACTTGCAGTATGGATAGGCTGAGAATTTTCCAAATCTTCAAATCTGGTTTCTTTTTGCTCAACAATTCCTTCTTCAATTTATCTCTTTACTCTCACATTTTACTATTAGTAGCAAGGAGAAATCAGGCCAAACCTTCAGTTTTTGCTTAGAAACCTCAGCTAACCATCCAATTTCATCCCTTACAAGTTCTCCTTTCCACCCAACAGAACACAATTCAGCCAAGTTCTCTGCCACTTTATAACAAGGATCACCTTTCCTCTAGTTTCCAATAATATATTTCTCATTTCCATCTGAGCGCTCAGCAGAATCACCTTTAATATTCATGTTTCTAGCAACAGTCTCTTCAAGGCACTCTAGGCTTTTTCTATCATTCATCTCAAAACTTCCAGCTTCTACCCATTACCCAATTCCAAAGCCATTTCCACATTTTTAGGTATTTGTTACAGCAGCAGCGCACTTTCCTTTAATAAAATCTGTATTAGTGTTCTCCAGAGGGGTAGAACTTCTGTGTTGCAGTCTGGAGGCAGAATTTTGTTTTCCTTAGGAAACTTGTTTTTGCTCTTAAGGCCTTCAACTGATTGGATGAGGCCCACCCACATTATTGAGGGTATTCTGCTTTACTGAAAGTGTACTTACTGTAAATGTTAATTATATATAAAAAATACTTAATAGTAACATCATGATTGGTGTTTCATCAAATGACTGGACACCATAGCCTAGCCAAGTTGACACATAATATTAACCATCACAGGGATTCAGCAAATAAATTGTAGGCAATCCATACCATGGAACTCATATTACTGACTTAAAGAAAGCAAGTTACAATCAATAATGTTGTAAGTATTTCTTAGGGGGCCAGATGGACCCATGTCCTTTTGGGGAGTCCACTTCATAGTTGATGTAGAGGCCTGACCACCGCATTGTATTTCTGAAACTGATGTTGAATAATACTGTATGTCAACTATAATTATATATACATATAACCTCGGGACATGGAGTAGAGTGCGGGAACGGATTCAATGGAATTGTAATAGATAAGCATGATATTGGGGGTGGGAGGGCAATAGATGGGGGGAGGGGGGGTTGTTACTTTGTGAGGGTGAAAAGGGTAACTATTGCATTGTTCTGTACACCTGAAACTAACAATAAAAAAAAAGGGATGCCAAACTAAAAAAAAAAAAAAAGAAAGCAAGTTACATGAGATGATCCCACTTCTTGTTTAAAAATAGAAAAAAATTGGGAGGATATATGTCACTCAAGTGCTTGTTGGAGTTATGAGTGGTTATTTTTGCTTATCTGTAATTTTAAACTTGTATGATAAATGTGGGTGTTTTTGCTTAGTACAAACTATTTTTTCCTCAGCTGTATTAAGATATAATTGACATATAACATTGTATAAGTTCAAGGTGTACGTGTTGATTTGATACACATTTATTGCAGTGTGATTACCACCACAGCATTATCCGTCATGCCACATAATTATCTTTTGTGTGTGTGTGTGCGTGGCAAAAACATTAAGATCTTTCTTAGAAAGTTTCAAGTGTATAATACAGCATTATTAACTATTTTTCACTGTCCTATAAGTTAGATCCCCACAACTTATAACTAGAAGTTTTACTCTTTGACCAATATCTCCCCATTTCTTTCACCCCCCCCAGCCCCTGGTAATCAATCACCACTCTGCTCCGTTTCTATGAGTTCAGATTTTTTTAGATTTCACATATAAGTGATATGCAATATTTGTCTTTCTCTATCTCACTTCACTTAGCATAATACCCTCTAGGTCCATCCATATTGTTGCAAATAACACCATTTCCTTCTTTCTCCTGGCTGAATACTATTCCAGAGTGTGTGTGTGTGTATACCCACGGACAGACACTTAGGTTGTATTCACATCTTGGCTGTTGTAAATAATGCTGCAGTAAACATGGGGATGCAGATATCTCATCAATATCCTGTTTTCATTTCCTTTGGATAAATACCCAGGAGTGGGATTGCTGGGTCATAAGGTAGTTCTATTTTTTAATTTTTTGAGGAACCTCCACACTCTTTTCCATAGTGGCTGCACCAATTTGCAATCCCACCAACAGTGCACAAGCGTTCCTTTTTCTCCACAGCCTTGACAACATTTGTTATCTTCTGTCTTTTTGATGATAGCCAGGTGATACCTCCCTGTGGTTTTGATTTGCATTTCTCTGATGATTAGTGAGGCTGAGAATTTTTCCATGTACCTGTTGGCCATTTGTATGTCCTCTTTGGAGAAATGTCTATTCAGTTCCTCTGCCCAACTTTTAGTTGGATTTCTTTTTCTATTGAGTTGTATAAGGTTTTTAAAAAATATATTTTGGGAGCGGCCAGGTGGCTCAGTTGGTTAGAGCGCGAACTCTGAGCAACAGGGTTGCCGATTAGATTCCCACATGGGCCAATGAGCTGCGCCCTCCACAACTAGATTGAAGACAACGACTTGAGCTGAACTGCCAATGGGCAGCCGGATGGCACAGTTGGTTAGAGCGTGTGCTCTTAACAACAAGGTTGCCAGTTCGACTCCCACATGAGATGGTGGGCTGCGCCACCCCGCAACTAGATTGAAAACGGTGATTGGACTTGGAGCTGAGCTGCACCCTCCACAACTGAGATTGAAGGACAAAAACTTGACTTGGAGCTGATGGGTCCTGGGAAAAACACACTGTTCCCCAATAAAGTTAAAACATATATGATATTAACCCCTTATCAGATATATGGTTTGTAGATATTTTCCCCCATTCTTTTTTTGTTTGTTTTGTTTTATTGAGGAATTGGGGGGATGGGAACAGTGCTGGGGAATCGGGGGAAGGGGTACAGACAAGTTGCTGTCGTTTTGTTCTTCAGTCTAGTTGTGGAGGACGTTGCTTCACTGGCCCAAGTTGGCACCATCATTGCGCTCTTCGCAGGCGAGGTAGATCAGTCTCCGGCTTCTGTACAACCGCTCACTGCGGCTGCTGGCTACACACGGTAGCCCATGGCAACCCACTGTCACAGGGGCTGCAGCCCACACCATCTCCGGCAACTCATGGCAGCCCAGCTCCAGGTTGAGCTGTTGTTCAGCATCTTAGCTGTAGAGGGCAGTGTCACTGGCCCTCATATGTGGGATCTGAACCGGGGCCCTCTGGCATCCCAAGCCAGTTCTTAACCATTGCGCCACTCGGCCGGCCCAATATTTTCCCCCATTCTATAAATTGCCTTTTCATTTTGTTTCTTTTTTGTGGAGAAGCTTTTAATTTTCATACAGTCCCAATCATTTGTTTTTGCCTTTGTTGCTTGTGCTTTTGTTGTCATATCCAGAAAAACTGTTGCAAAAACCAATGTCAAGGAGCCTTCTCCCTGCATTTTCCTCTACAAGTTAATATGGTTTCGTTTTATTTTTAAGTTTTTAATCCACTTTGAGATAATATTTGAGTGGTGTAAGATAGAGGTCCAATTTCGTTCTTCTGCATGTGTTTATCCAGTTTTCTGAACACATTTATTGAGGAAACTATCCTTTCCCCCTTGAGTAGTCTTGCAAATGTTATTTCACAAAATATTTTAATTATGCAAATGTTAGGCTAGCCATTCTTCCTCATCACACCCTTCAGTAAAATTAACCAGATTTGGTAGTAATAGCTTTAAAAAAGGAAATATTTTTAACCCAGTATTTCTATTTCTCAAAATTTACCCTAAAAACAATAACCCAAAATGCAGTTAAAGATTTATAGTCAGTGTTATTCATCACAGAGCTATTTATAATAAGATAAACTGGAATGATCCCAATGCCCCCAAATCAGGGTTTCAGTAAATTATGATACTGACATGCAATGGCAAATCAGTCATTTTTTTTTTCACTATCACTAAAAATAGTGATAGGTGAAAAAGTTTATGTTAGGAGGACATAAAGTCATGTTCAAGTAACATCTTCATGGTGTAAAAACACCTACTTATCGGGGGAAAAAAGCCTGGAAGAAAATAAACCAAAATGTAGATAGCTAAGGGTATTATGTATGATTTAAACAAGCCTTTGCTGTGCTTTCCTCTGTTTTCCAAGATTTTTTAATGACATGTATTACTTTAATCAGAGAAAATATTACAATGCAAAAGCCAGTTTTAAAATTGTGGTTCTTCCACTTCTTGAGTAAGTGAAATTCATTTAGAGCAGGGACCACCAACAAACCAATTTACTGAAGGCCATTTAGCTCACTGATCTCTACATTGCAAATCCTGTGGCTCAGTCTTCAGTTTGCTTAGCTGATCATCAGCAGGTAACAAAGTCGATCAGTTCCTCCACCTCAATTGAAATGAAGTTATGAAATGAGGATTTCCAGGACTCATGATTTTCCTGTCTCACTTGACTGATCCCCAACTGCCCAGTTCTCCCTCATCTTCCAGCCTCTTCACTGAAATGTTGTCAGACCTTTCCTTTACTTACATTCATTCCCTAGGTAACCTCAATTAGTTCTACAGCTTCAACATCATAGATACGTTGACAATTCCCAAACTTATTTCTAGGTTCCTGAACTTTAACCTATCCAACTTCTTTCTTGACACTTCATTTGATTGTCTAATCGGCCACTATGGATTAAATTGCATCCTCCCTACAATTCCTATATTGAAGCCCTAACAAACAATGTTACTGTATTTGGAGATAGAGCCTGTGAGGATGTGATAAAGGTTAAATGAGGTCATAAGGGTGGGGCCCTAATCTGACAAAACAGGTGCCTTTATGAAGAGGAAGAGGCTCCAGAAAGCTTGCCCTTTCTGCAACCTCTCTGTGAGGATACAGTGAGGCCAGAAGGGAGCCATCTGCGAGCCAGGAAGAGAACAGGATCTTGACGTTGTACTTCCAGCCTCTGGAACTGTGAGAAAATAAATGTCTGTTGTTTAAATCACAATGTGGTATTTTTATTACACTGGAGCAGATTAATACAGCCACACACGTTCAATATGTCTAAAACCACCCTTTAAATTTTATTTTAAAGATTTTATTGGGGAATTGGGAGAGGGGAACAGACAAGTTGCTGTCCCCTTGCTCCTCAGTCCAGCCATGGAGGGCCCCGCCTCACTGGCTCATGTTGGCACTATCACTGTGCTCCTCCTGAGTGAGGCAGTTGCTCACCGGCCATTGGACAGCAGCTCATGGCAGCTCACGGCAGCTGCCTGCTAGCCCCACTGCAGCCCACGCCGCCATCAGCGACTCACGGCAGCCCAGATCCAGGTCGAGCTGTTGTTCACCATCTTAGCTGTAGAGGACACAGCGTCACTGGCCCTCATGTGGGATCCGAACCGGGGTCCTACTGCTCAGAGCTAGCATCCCAAGCCAACTCCTAACCAACATTGGCCGGCCCCCACCGTTTAAATTTGTACATCCTCTGAGGTACATAATTTTTGCAGTTGCTCAGTCCAGAAATCTTGGAGTTATCCTTTATTTCTTTCTCTCACTTTCTAGTCAGTCAGCAAATCCAGCATTATCTTAAAAAAGTATTCACAATGAAACCACTGTTCATCACACCACTACCACCCTGGTAAACCATTGATTTAAATTGTTTTTCAATTACAATTGACATTCAATACTATATTAATTTTAGGTGTACAAGAATAATGGTTAGACATTTATATAACTATTAAATGACTCCCCCATAAGTCTGCACCCACCTGACAAAATACATAGTTATTACTATATTGTTGACTATATTCCCTAAACTGTACTTTACATTCCCATGACTATTTTGTAACTGCCAATGTGTACTCTTAATCCCTTAAGCTTTTTCATCCAGCCGCTTAACCCTCTTCCCATCTGGCAACCATCAGATTGTTTCATCTATGAGTTTGTTTCTGTTTTGTTTAATTTATTCTTTAGATTTTCATATATAAGTGAAATCATATGGCATCTGTCTTTCTCTGACTTATTTACTTAGCTTATTACCCTTAGGACCATCCATGTTGTCTCAAATGGTAAGATTTCATTATTTTTTTAATGCCCAAGTGATATTCCACTGTACATATGTACCACATCTTATTTATCAATTTCTTTTTTTCTTTTAATTATTTTTTATTACGAAATACATTTTTAGAATTAGTTTCAGCTGTACAACACAGTGCAATAGTTATACTTTTTACCCCCTGGAAATGACCACCCACCTCCCCGAATCCACTGCCCCACTTCCCCCCAACATCATACATATCTATTGCAATTCCCTTGACTCCACTCCCACACTATACTCCACGTCCCATGACTATATATATATATATATATATATATATATATTCACTTATAGTTGATATACAATATTATACAACATCAGCTTCAGGTGTACAGTGCAGTGATCAAGCCCCTTCCCCATCCATGATGCGGTCTCCCTAGCAAGACATGTGACCAGCTGACACCCCACAAAATATTCACAACACCATCAATTACATTCCTCGAACTGTTTTCCACGTCCCTGTGGCAACACTGCAGCTACGTATTTATGCTGTCCAACCCCCTTCAATTTGTCTTTTGATTGGATCATTTGATCCATTTACATTTAAAGTAATTATTGATAAGTATGTAATTATTGCCATTTTATTTTCTAATTTTTTTTTAAAGATTTTATTGGGGAATAAGGGGAAGGGGAACAGACAAGTTGCTGTCCTTTTCTTCTTCAGTCTAGTTGTGGAGGATGTTGCTTCACTGGCCCATGTTGATATTATCATTGCGCTCTTCCCGGGTGAGGCAGATCAGTCGCCGGCCTCTGGACGGCCGCTCACAGTGGCTTTTGGCAGCTCATACTGGCTGCCAGTCGCTCACTCTGGCTGCCAGTCACACATGGTAGCTTATGGCAGCCCACTGCAGCACAGGCTGCAGCCTACGCCGTCGCCGGCGACTCCTGGTTCTGATTGTTTTTGTAGTTCCCTGTTCCTTTCTTATTCTCTTGGTTTCTTCTCTTGTAAGTTGACTTTCTGTAGTGGTGTGTTTGGATTCCTTTTTATTTCTTGTACATCTCTTGTAGAGTTTTAGTTTGTGGTTAACAAGCATGTGCTTCATATATACCAAACTAAGTTTATAGCAGTCTATTTTAAGTTGATGGTTGCTTAAGTTCAAACACACTCTAAAATCACTTCCATGTTTTACTCACCCCTTCCACATTTATGTTTTTGTCATTTTTTATTTCGTGTATGTGTGTGTGTGTGTGTGTGTGTGTGTGTGTATCCCTTAATTTACTGTTGCAATTATACATGATCTTCCAACTTTTACCTTTCAACCTTTGTGCTAGCTTTAGTGTTGGTTGATCCACTGCTTTTGCCTTTGTCAGTGAGAATTTTTTTGTGTGTGATATTTTCTTGTTCATATTTTTAATTGTTTTCCTTCTTAAAAAAGTCCCTTTAATATTTCTCATAGTACTGGTTTGGTGGTGATGAACTTCTTCATATTTTTCTTGTCTAGGAAGCTTTCTCTCCTTTGATTCTAAATGATAGCTTTGCTGAGTAGAGTAACCTTGGTTATAGATCCCTGCTTTTCATCACTTTAAATGTTTCGTGCCAATCCCTTCTGGCCTGCAAAGTTTCTATTGAGAAATTAGCTTACAGTCTATGGCAGCTCCCTTGTAGGTAACTAACTGCTCATCTCTTGCTGCTTTTAAGAGTCTCTCCTTGTCTTAAACCTTTGGCATTTTAATTATGATATGTTTTGGTGTTGGCATTTTTGGGTTGATAAGCCAGCGATTTCTCAACTGGAGTGGTGCAATAGCTGCCCTTCACCTTGTGAAGTCTATCTTCAATAGAGTACCTAGTGTGGAGTGATCCTTTAATACTAATTCAGATTTTCATTTCTCTGCTCAAAACTCTCCAGTAGTTTCCCATTTCATAATAAAATTCGAAGTTTTTATAATGGCCTCCAAGGCTCTATATCAGAATCTTCTGGAGGACAAGATTGTTGGGCCCCACCTGCAGAATTTTATTCAATATGTCTGGGTGGTGTTGGATACTTTGCTTTTGTGCCTTTCTAATTAGTTTTAACCAGTTTCCATATGTTGCTGTAGTCTGGGGACCCCATTTTGAGAACCACTACTCTACACATACTGTATATGTCCTCTTCCCCACTTTTCCCAGCCACACTGCTCCCCAACTCAGCTTCTTCTTGTCGATGTAGAGAATTTTTAGGAGTTCATTTGAGTTTCTTTGAGCCAAACTGACAACATACCTGGAAGCAAGTTCTCAACAGACTGAAAAAAACCCTTCCCAGAATGACAGTTTGCAGTTTCTTTAAATTGGAGATTAAGTAGGGAATGTAAGGAAGATTACATGAAGGTGGGAGAAAGCAAATCAGGGATTAGATTACAGGATAGTTAACAAGATTATGAGCTCTCTTTTAGGGTGGTTACTCCTCCGAGTGGTCTGAAAAAGAGGCATTTCAAAGTTGTGTTAACCTAAATGCATAAGAGTAATGGTCAGGGCCTGCTTAAGGCAAAAATAAGCCTTTTAATTAAAAGTTATATGCCTGGGGCATGACTACCCACCATGATGTCCAGTTAGGAATTTATGATCATACCACTCTGTGAGGTTCTCTGTGTCACTGGACTTGTCATATTTATTAAAGAGCCCCCTTTTTGTCCATACTGTTGTTGACGAAAAAAACATCCAGCCTAAGAGAAAGCTTGTAAGAGTTTATTTGAGCCAAACTTAAAACCGGAGACCAAATGATCCCGGGCTTATGCTCTCTGCGCTGTTCAGCCAATAGACCTCAGCCAATAGACCGACACAGGAGTTCAGTTCATTATCAGAATAAGAGTTTATTATCATAGCACTGGTGGTCTGAGAAAGCAGCGGGTTAACACCTCCAAAAACTACCTTAACATTCTCAGACCAGCTTGGGTTTTTAAGGGAAAATCTGGGCATTCCTCCAGAGGCTACAAAACTAGCAAAACTTAGTTCTTAGATTTAATTTTCTTGAGTAACTGAAGACCTAATTAACAATATAAAACATAAAATTATTTTGATGACATAATCTTTGCTTTTCAGTCAGAAAACTTTTTCATAAAATTAGTAGCAAACCAAATAGTCTAACAAACTTTCTTATTTAGCAGAGAGAAAACTTAACTAATTTTGTACTAGCTTACTTTCGATATTTAAATTTAATCACATTTCAAGCTTAACCATATATAAAATTCTCTCAAGATTTTTCTTTACAAACCTTCTATAACCTTCCCAGTCCTGCTTAGTTTGTCTCCTCTCATTCAGAAATAACCATCCTGAGGACAAACTACTTTTCAGTTCTTTCAAAAATACATTTCCATACCTTACACCTTCTTTGAAAACATACATCATTTCTTTTCATATTAATTAGAATCCATAACCTTCAGAACCTTAATTTCTACTGACAACTAAAAGCAAGTAACCAATATTCCCATCAGCAAATCCACAATACATTTGCAACCTTTAGAAGTATAGGTTTTGTAATAAAATACAAGATATATTTATTAACAGATCTTAATCTTTTAGCTTTCCTGTGATAAGAAGCCAGAAATAGATGAACTCAGACCTACCTAATAATTAACATTTTAGTATTTCATTATTTTGAAATACCTAGATATTCAATAATTTTTAGCATTTAACTGAAATCTTAAGTTACCAACAGATGCTGAGAAACCTTGTCAAAGCATCCTCACTGTATAGTTATTAATCAAAAGTTTCATTTAAAACCTTTTCAGTTAACATTCTATTAGTTCTTAACTCTGAGATTTCAAAGGTAATTATTACCCAAGCTATGTTCTTGACAAATTTTGTAACAGAGATAACATGAATTTATTTTTATAAAACAAGATACCATATTTAATGTTAATAACCTTAAAAGACATATCTATTTAACCAAAAGTTAAACCAGCCTTAGTATCAAATATTTTCTTAGATCATGTGATCCTGAAAAGTACTTGAGTTAGTTTTTATTTAAATTTATATGAGCTTAATCTTTTTTAGGCCAATCAAATATAATCTAGTAATACCATCTGGAGGCAAAAACACTACATTATATATAAAATACAAACAATCACAGATCAGAAATTATATACATATAAACAGAATTATTAACAATTGTAGAGAGGCTCTAAGATCTTGCAATTAGCCCTAGAATTTCAAAGAGACTGGAACAAGGGGTAGGGGGTCTGGCTTGGTTCAGAGAATTAGCTGCTTGGTTTTAAAAGTATCTCTTTTTTCCTTCAGTTACCCAGCCTCAGGCATTCCTGGTTATAAGTGGATTAGGAGATGGGTGGAGTCCCCTTTTCTCTGAACTATCAGTTTAGTTCCCTTTTTTTCAGAATCTATCATAAAGGCTTATACATAAGAAATTTCATCCTATTTCCCAGTCCTCTAATAGAACAATTCCACTTGTAAAACAGTATAATAATTCAATGAACCATTGAGTGACCAGCACTCTCCAGAATCTAACATATATTGGGTTGTCAGAAAAGTCATGACATATTTTTTCTGTTTTTTGTTGCGAAAATGCGTCATGATTTTTCCAACAACCCAATACATTAGCCAAGCAGTACTGTAATAGAACATTAATTTCTTTTGGTCAATGACTCGTAGCCATAGTTTTGCCAATGGCCTAATACTTTGCCCAATGGTCTCCCAGCCAGGATTGAAACCTTAGATCCCATTATTGAGCTGGAACAAATGCAGCTGCTCTTAGTACAAACTTACACACACAGATAGAGATCCAACTATTCCCTGGATCAGACAGACAAAAACTAGAAAAATCATATTCGGATCCGAACACCAGATAAATCAGACCTAGCTAGGTGCCAGATTCGGATGTGATGTTGTCCTACTTTATATACATGGTCTGTCGACCATCATCAATCGGCCAGTGGGCTAAAACCAGAAACCAGATGTGGCCTTATGATCACCAGATGCCCAAAGACTGAAACCAGACATGGTAGCTTTTGCAGTGTGGCAGACGGGTCCCACTTCCCAGGAACAATGCTGCCAACCACAAGTGTGCTTCCATAACCAGAGCAAGCTTGCAACCAGAGCCCCTTACTGGTGGGGGTACTATGCCTTGTTGGATATTGCAATCTCACCTATTGGTGCCAGTATGACCCCCAGATGGCCCTCAAAGAGGACCCCCAGATGGTGAGTGCAAAATCCTCCAGCTGCGCACATCAGGGCCACCCTGCTTTCTGAACCAATAATTAGAGGCAGGAAACAGAGCAAATGCTTATTCTATCCCAACTGAGCAAAAAAGGCATCCATGATGGGTGGGCCCTGGCACAAAGTCCCCCCTTGGTAAGCAAAATCGCTCAGCAGCTGCTTCCAGAGGTCAGTCTTGTGCTAACGAATCCACTCAGTCCCAGGCAGCCCCGAAGACCCTCCACAAGATGAAAGACTTACTGGAGGAGCCTCGAGGCTAGCCCTTTGTGGTTGCCAGAAACTGAAACCAGAGGCCAAATGAGTCCAGGGCTTGTGCTACCCGCGCCGCTCAGCCAATAGATCGACACAGGAGTTGGGTCATAGAAGAAGCATTTATTATCAGAGCACAGGTGGGCTGAGAAGGCAGCAGGTTAACACCTGCAAAAACTGCCTTACCATTCTTAGACTAGCTTGGGGTTTTTAAGGGAAAATCTGGGCGTTCCTCCAGAGGCAGCCCAGGAACAATGATGGGATCAGCTTGGTGCCATTGAGATTGTGATCAATAAGCCTAAGGGTATTAATAAATTTCAGGTAATTTTCTAAAATGGGAACTGGGTGGGACAGGGGACATTCTGAGCTCAAGCCACAGGGGGATGATTTATTGTTGAGTTATAGGTAGGTCAAGGAAAGGTTAGGCCAGGGACATGGAGAGGCTTGTACTATGGGGGTGGCAACTGGGCCCTGTTTTAAACTGATGACAATTGCCGGGAAGCAAAATCTCAACAGATTGAGAAAATGCTCCAGAAAATGGCCGCTGTGTAACTTATTTTATACAGTAGAATCAAAGGAGGAGGGTTACAGGAAATCCATTGGTTGTAGATTAAGGGGGTGGGAGAAAGCAAAGCGGGGAAATCTCTGGGATTGGATAAAAAAAAAAGGAGAGTTTTTACACTGGTGGATACAACATAGTTAATAGCATTTTACAGCACATAGAGGTAGTATTTGGGGAACAAGGTAACAATGAGGGATTTTGTAGTGTCTTGCTCTGGTGTGGTTGTGCACCTTGGGGGTTCTGGAAAGGGATTACTCTTACATTCCAAGGGTATGTTATCTTAAATGCAAAAAGACAACAGATAGGCTTAAGGTAAAGATTGACCTTTGTCAAGGAAGCTACAGGCCAAGGTTGTGACTTCCCACCATGGCCCATCTTAGTCAGGAATTTTTATGTTCATGCCATCCTATGTGGTTATTTTCAAGTCTCCTGAGCTTGTCAGGTTTAACCTGTGGCCCCTTTTCCGTCCACACTCTTTAACTGCCAAACCTGTGTTGCCCTCACATTTGTGCTGGCTGCAGCCTAGGCCTACCTACATTGCTCCTCCTTGGTGTTTACATAGGACACAGTTTCAGTTTCTAAAGATCTTTGGGTCAACACCACTGCAAGAGGTATTCCTGGACCACACTGTTTAGAATGGCATTGCCTGTCACTCTTGGCCCTGTTTTATTTCTCCTTATAGCACCTAACACCAAATTTGTTTACTTCCCACATCTCTGTGGTGGAATTTAAGTCCCAGGAAGCCAAGGCCTTTACTTTGTTCACTGTCCTACCACAACGGCTAAAACGGTGCCTCGCGATCAAAACAGGCACTCAATAAATACTACACTGACTAGACTCCAGTCACTAGAGGAAAGGATGGGAGAAAAGGGCCAGCTGAATTACCCAATCCGTGCCCCGGAGCCCAGAGGCGGGACTTCCTGTATGGATGCAGAAAGACTTCCGGGGTGAGCCGGAAGTTTCTCAGACCTGCCGCCACAACCGGAGCCAGCACGGGCTGTTAGAGGTTATCCGCGCCATGGGCAAAAGGGACCGGGCTGACCGCGGTGAGAGGTGGTGTGGGCGCACTCGGGCTGCCCGTACTCATCGCGCTCATCGTCCCGTCCGGGCTGTTCGGGCTCCTGGGCCGTAGAGAACCCCGGGGTCCCTCGCGGCCTTCACGCCGGGTCTCGACGGGCCGCCGGCGGGTGGCGATCCTTGACCTTTGGGCAGCTCTGCGTCCTGAGCCGGGTGGGCACAGTCTGAGAGAGGACGCCACGGCCGGAAGTGGCGGCCGGAGGTGGACCCTGGCTGGGAGTGTGTAGGCTAGTGGAGTCCCGCTGCTGCCAGGTTCCCCGATATGCCGCTAGGCAGGGCGCAGGGAAGACTGGGCTTCTGCTGGGCTGACGTCTGTGTCGGTATCTGCAGATAAGAAGAAGTCCAAGAAGCGGCACTACGAGGATGAGGAAGAAGATGAAGACGACGCCCCTGGGAACGACTCCCAGGAGGCGGTCCCCTCCGCTGCCGGGAAGCAGGTGGATGAGTCCAGCACCAAACTGGATGAGTACGGAGCCAAGGACTACAGGCTGCAGATGCCACTAAAGGAAGACCACATCTCCAGGCCCCTCTGGGTGGTAAGCATACCGTCAGCCAGAGCAGGGCTCAGCAAGAGTTTATGGAGCCAAAACAGAAATGCAGGCTGCTCATCAGAGCTGGCTGGGACAGCTTTCACACGTGCAGTGTGAACAGCCCAGATAGTGATGAGCAGGTGTGCACACCTGTGCTGCCTGGACTTGGACTTCCTTCATCTCTAACCTGCCCTTTTACTCCCCTTTGTCTCCACCTCTACCACAGGGTTGGGAATACTTTTATCTACTGAATAAATGGCTTTTATTATGTAACATTTTAATTCCCCATTTTAAAAAATTAATTGGAGACACATATTTGCTAGGCAGCTTTTTTTGCACAGCGTGAAGTAATTAATGTTCTGCATTCATTTGAAATCTAGCCTAAGGGTAACTTACTGGCTAGGAAGGTGACTTTCCCTGACTTTGGAAACCTGTTTTCTTCACTTTTTGTATGTGATTAAAGTAACAGGACCCACAGTTAGCTGAAGGAATACTTATAAAAATAGACCTGTGGTTGGATAGCTTAGATGATTGCTTTTTGGGCAGCTTATCCTTCACAGATAATGATATGGGAAAGAGTCTAGTAATCTCTGCAACTCATTAGTTTCCTTGTCTGTTGTGTCTGTGTGGTGTTTCTCAGGCTCCTGATGGCCATATTTTCTTAGAAGCCTTCTCTCCAGTTTACAAATATGCTCAAGACTTCCTGGTGGCTATTGCAGAGCCAGTGTGCCGACCAACCCATGTGCATGAGTACAAACTGACTGCCTATTCCCTGTATGCAGCTGTCAGCGTTGGGCTGCAAACCAGTGACATCACTGAGTATCTCAGGAAGCTCAGCAAGACGGGAGTCCCCGATGGGATTATTCAGTTTATTAAGGCAAGTGGGGGCAAAGACTGTTTTTTTGTCATCCTTGCTAATGTAGTACAACTGGGGATGAGTGCTCCACACTGTTACCTGTGGCCATCATGAAGATGCTGTTCAGGTCTAGCATGGGGAGCATACTAACTGATTCCCCAGCTGCTTCTCCTTTTCACCCAGTGTAGTGTTCTTTCTGAAGCCACACTTGCCATGAGCTGCTCTTAGCCAGCGGGTAGTCACACAGTGGAGGTAGGGATTCAGGCCCATTCTGGCCACACTTATTTGGGAATGCAACCCAGAGTGAATGGTGTTATGGACTGAATTGTGTCCCCTCCAAAATTCATATTTTGAAGCCCTAACCCCTAAAGCATTGTATTTGGAGAAAGGAAATAATTAACGTTAAATGAGGTTATAAGAGTGGGTCCCTGATCCAACAGGATTAGTGTCCTTATAAGAATAGACATCAGAAGGCCTGTGTGCCCTTTCTCTTTGCGTGTACACAAGGAAGAGGTCACATGAGCACACAGCAAGAAAGTGGCCCTCTACAAGCCAGAAGGAGAGCCTTTACTAGAAACCTTGATTGTAGCCTTCTAGAAATAAGTTTCTGTTGTTAAACCACCCAGTCTGTGCTGTTCTGTATGGCAGCCCAAGTAGACTAATGCAGATGGTAAACTCGATCTAAGGCTGAATACCTGTACCAGGCAATAGTCAACAATTTGCACTATGGGGAGTCAAAAGAACTTCAGATGTTGAAGTGGGTAGCATTCCATGTGAAGAGCAGTTGCACATGCTTGGATTTATTCTGAGAGATAGGTGAGTGCCTTTCAGAAGAGATGGACAATGGCTTTCGTTGTCCTGTGCTGACCCCCAAACCTGGAATGGCAAAAGATGAGTGCCACAGGCATCCAGTACAGAACCTGGCAGGCGCCTTGCAGAGAGTTCCCCTATCTTGTGATGTGGAAGGCCATCCAGGACAAAGGCCTGCACCTTGCCAGGCTGAGCCTGCGTCAGTTTCCCTCTGTGCTCAGTCCTGGCTGGGAGCTTCATGCAGTGATGTAGGTGTTGGTGCAGGGGCACATCCAGGGGGGCAACAGCCTGGAGCTGAGTGGTGGCTTGTCTCTACCACATGACCTCGCTGCATTCCATCCTAGAGGTTGTTGGGAACCTGGGAGGATGTACGCTGTATTCGCTACCATCAAGAAGTTCATATGCTAGTTGGGGAAATAGGGACGCTGGTAAGGAGGCCAGGAAGCTTTGCATTTGATGTATGCAGCAAACCATTACTGAACACACACTCTGGCCGGCTTTGTGCTGGGAGCTGGAGTAATGCTGATGTGTAAGGATGAACCTGTGGGGATGGGGAAGAAACGGAAAAGGTAAATACAGATTTTAAGCAGTGTTTTATTAACGAAGGGATATGCATCAGAATTAGCCAGGCAAGAGAAAGGTTTTGTTCTGAAAAAGAAGAGGCTCATAGAAAAGCTCAGTTAGACAGACCTGGCCCTTGAGGTTTTCCTGCCGTAACGTGCACTCTTCACTTGGTTGGTAGGCATTGGGATGTGCCCAGTAATGAATGTCTGAGTGAGCTGCATACTGCTAATTTTGCCATTTGATTTGTCGCTCCTTGCAGTTGTGTACTGTCAGTTACGGAAAGGTCAAGCTGGTCCTGAAGCACAACAGGTAAGGGATTCTGTGACAGGCCCATCTGAGGCTCTTTCACACCAAGCATTAGGATGCTAATGTTTGTGGACTGCCTGCTCTACACCAACACCTACTCCCCTGAGTAAGGTAATAAAAGGAATAAGCAAAGTGATGTGGCCAAACCTGGAAACTTGTTCACTGGCCACCGTGTTCCCCTGAGCAGTGGAGCTGGGGCTCAGACCCCTGCTTATTTGTCTTCAAAGTCGGTCTTTGTCCACAGCCCTTACTATCATGGCCAGTAGCTCCTAGCTCAGATTTGGCAAAGGGTTGTGGGAGAAAGAGAAAGGAGAGAGGGATGAGGCCACAGTCTCCAGACCATCTAATTGAGCAATGGAACCTTCTGAAGATGGTGTACCAGTAGGCACCTCCTTCCTTGTCTCTTGTAGGTACTTTGTTGAAAGCTCCCACCCCGATGTCATCCAGCATCTTCTCCAGGATCCAGTGATTCGGGAATGCCGCCTGAGGAGCCCTGAGGGGGAGGCGACCGAGCTCATCACAGAGACGTTCACAAGCAGATCTGCTGTATGTGGCTCCCGAGTCAGTTAGGACTGCAGCTCCCAGCCTTCTAGCCCAGCGTTGGCAACCTGTTGGTCCCCCAGCTTTCTTGCACCTTCGGCTCTTGTTGGTAACGGGGGTTGAATATGCGAACCCAGACCTTGTCTTTCTTTTATAGATTACTAAGACTGCTGAGGGCAGTGGAGGGCCCTCCACTTCCCGGGCAACAGATCCGCAGGGCAAGTCTGACATTCCCACAGACCTGTTTGACTTCTATGAGCAAATGGATAAAGATGAAGAAGAAGAAGAGGAGACACAGACAGTATCTTTTGAAGTCAAGCAGGTTAGTGAATGGACCTCCTCCTGTTTCCCTCTCTAAGTCAGTGTCGAGCTGGTCCAGCCCTGCATGTACTCTGCAGTCTGTGTGAGAGGAAATAATGCTGGTCTCCTGAATTGCTTTCTCCTTTTTGGTGTCTGGGCCACAGCATTATTTTTCCTAATTGAGTGAGCTCTGAGTGTCCTATTCCTCAGGCTGGTGGGTCAGCCTTCACAAGCTCCTGGGGAGCGTGAGAAACGGTGTCTGAGGGGCATTTTTGTTGGCTGGTTGGATTTAATTTTGTCTCTGCCCTTAATTTGCGTTGTCTTTCTATGCTTTAACCAGCTGTTATCAAGCAAGATCTGAAATTGCAAAAGTGTAGATAAACTGCCATTCTTTGACCACTGGGTCCCTTAGAATGTATTCTGTTTATAAACATGCATTTGAGTTAAGGTTTTTTTAAAATCTCCTTTGTGCTCACTCCCCAGGAGATGATTGAGGAGCTCCAGAAACGTTGTATCCACCTGGAGTACCCTCTGTTGGCCGAATATGACTTCCGGAACGATTCTGTTAACCCTGATATCAACATTGATCTGAAACCCACAGCTGTCCTTAGACCTTATCAGGAGAAGAGCTTGCGGAAGATGTTTGGGAATGGGCGTGCACGGTCAGGTGTCATTGTCCTTCCTTGTGGTAAGTGATACCCAAATGAAGAGGATGTCCAGGCTGCCTCCTGCTCTCTGCGCCTTTCTCTAAATCATACTTGGCCATGGGATGGCCAAGGTCAGGTGACTCTGACACATGACTTGACAGATAACTTGAGTGCTTCCTGTGTGCAGGGTCCTGACCCCCCCACTGGGGTGTAATGGTGGACAGAACAACTCTTGACCTCAAGCTCGTCCTGCTGAGGCAGGGACACATGGTAAATAAGTCACCTCAGCGAGGTGAAAATCTAGGGCAGTGAAGGAAAACAATGTGAGGGACGAGAGCTGTGTGGAGATGGTGTTATTTTACAGCTGGGTGAGGTTCTGGTTTTCACAGTCTTGTAAATCTGTGCGTGAGCAGGTCCCCAGCACAGACACTTGGCTTTTTCCTGGACAGCTGGTTATACTGTGCATAGCCACAAAAGGGCCTGTCTGATACCATTGTCCTGAGTCGTGTCAGCTCCTGGCCTAGGTTCATGGCAGCAGTGACAACAGACTCACTAGTGGCCCTGTCCCAGACTTAAGGGGGAACAGTCTCCAGGGAAGGGGCCTGTGCCTTCGCCTTCTTCTTCCTGTTTTTTTTTAAAGCTCCATGAGTTGTTTTGATGCACGTTCCTGGTAAAGGAAGAATGCTGTTTAAAGAAATAGCTTGGTTTTTATCTTGATCCTCAAATGGTGGATAGCAGTAAATGCGGAAGTTCCTGGGATTTCTGCCTGTCTGTCTTTGTCAGTAGTGTACGCACTTCCTGGGTTTCTGGCCTCTTGGCCCAGTTTGTGGTGCAGTCATAACAGCTGTCTTTTCCTGAGTCCCTCCATTGTGCAGTCTGTGTGCTGGGCACACTGTACCCAGCAGCACCTCTTCCCACGGCCTCGCACAGGTTACATTGTGGCTTTAGTTTCCCACAGAAGATGGCAACAGTAGGAGTGTCTTCTCACCTCTGCTTTGTTTTGAGATTCTAGCATTTAAACAAGATGCATGTAGAGTGTCGTAGCAGGGCCTGGCAACTGTCTCTTTTCCTTCTTATATTTGTATATAAAGTGGGCATGTCTCCTTTTCATATAGAAGAAACGGTCCAGAGCAGCAAACGCCCTGCAGTGTCAGCTGTGATCAGTGCAGTTGCCCAGACTCGTGTGCTGCTAGTCACTGTGTCTCTGTCCTTCATGTCCACCTGACCTTGGGTGGGATTATTTTTTGGTTTCTCTTAGGTGCTGGCAAGTCCCTGGTTGGTGTGACAGCTGCGTGCACTGTCAGAAAACGCTGTCTGGTGCTGGGTAACTCAGCTGTGTCTGTGGAGCAGTGGAAAGCCCAGTTCAAGATGTGGTCCACCATCGACGATAGCCAGATCTGCCGCTTTACCTCGGACGCCAAGGACAAGCCCATAGGCTGCTCCATTGCCATTAGCACCTACTCCATGCTGGGCCACACCACCAAGCGGTCCTGGGAGGCGGAGCGGGTCATGGAATGGCTCCGCACTCAGGAGTGGGGCCTCATGATACTGGACGAAGTACACACCATCCCAGGTCAGCAGGGTGGGAGTAACCTGCCCACTCAGTGTGGACCCACACTGATTTCCGTTGCGGGTTGAGGGAGGGACTAGTACACCCACCTCGCTGGAGAGACCGGCTGAGTAAAGCTTTTAAATGAGTCCTAAGCATGTGGGGCTGGGTCAGGGTGGGGAGTCGGCAGGTGTGCACACTCCCCGCTTCCATAATCACTGGCCCAGGTGGTCCTTCAGAAAGTGGTACTTTTCTTTCTTTTTCTGTCTTATTGCTGCAGTTCAGCTTGGCAGCCTGTCTTCCAGAAATGACTGGGAACACTGTAAAGTCCTTACAGTAGTGTTGTTTGTTTTATTTGAAGGCTGTAGTATTGATCCTTAATATGTTACAGAAGCCCTACTTCTAGTATTGCAGAACTAGAATCTTTTATTTAAAACAGCTACATTGATGTGATTTATATACTATAGAACCCACCCACTATAAGGATACAACTCACGATTTTTAGTAAGTTTATGGAGTTGTGCAGCTGTCTGTCACTGTGGTCCGGTTTTAGAACCTCTCCCTCATACTCATTTGTAGTCAGTGTTTTCGTTGCTGGCCCCAGGCAGCCCTCTAATTGCTTGCTAGCTCCATAGTCTTGCCTTTACTGGAAATAATATATTAACAGAATCAGGTATATTTTCCTGTATCTGTTTTCTTTCACTTCCCATGATGGTTCATCCACGTTGTAACATGCATGGATAGTGTGTTTCTTTTATTCCAGGCAAACCTTTCTTGATCAGACAAACTGTTGATAAATGAAGTGTCAATTAGAGATACTCTGAAGGAAGTGAAATCGGAGACATTTTCACATGGAGTATTCAAAATATTGTGAAATGGCTCTGGCATCTGTTTTTTTCTGTGTAATGAGAGCTCCTCCAGCACGTCTGGGTGTCTGAAGATACCTAGATGTCCACAGCAAGCCACATAGAGATCAGGGGGTCTCTCAGGTAGAAGGAACAGGGTGCAGGTCCTGAGGTGGGAAAGTGCTTGGCATGGCCCGACAGCAGCAAGGTGGCCCTGTGACTAGAGAGGAACAGAGAGGAGGACAGGCAAAGCTGAGGCTGGAGAGGGGCAGGCAAGGTAGTGTGTTGGGGCAAATGCTGTAGGACCTCATAGGTCATGGTAACGCTTGTACTCTGAGTAGTGGGGAGCCATTTGAGGGATTTGAGCAAAGGTGACATGGTCTGACATAACACTAGAAAACCATCACCCTGACTGCTATGTTGGAATAGACTGAAGGAAGCAAGGGTAGAAGCAGCTACATGGGTTGGTTTGTGAAATCCCAAGAAGAGGCTTGACCCAGTAAGAACAAAGGTGATCTAATTCTGGATATGTTTGAAGGTTAGGTCGACAGGGTGGATCTCGGAGCTGAGAGACAGAAGTCCAGGGTGACTGTAAGGGTTTTGGCTTGAGCACTTGGAAGGAGGGAGTGGACATTCACAGAGATGGGGAAAACTATAGGAGGAGCAGGTTTGGAGAATGACACTTAGGCGTTAGACATGCTAATTTAATGGCGTCTTGGACATTCAGGCAATGGCAACAATGTTAGAAAATGAGCAAAAGACACAAATAGACTTTTCACCAAAGAGTATATATAGGTGCTAATAAGCGTTTGAAAAGACGTCAGCATCATTAGCCCTCAGGAAAACTCAAATTAAAACCACAGTGACATTCCAGTACACACTTATTAGAGTGGTTAAAATAAAAAATATCAACAATACCCAGTACTGACAGTATGGAGCAACTGGAACTGGCACGCATTGCCAGAGGAAGTGTAGAATGTGCAGTTGCTCTGGGAAAGTTTGGCAGTTTATTAGGAAATTTCCATGTGACCCAGCAGGCCCACTCCTGGGGCTAGTGTCCATTCTAGAGAAATGAAAACATCAGTTCACACAAAAACCTGTTTGTGAATGTTTATTCCAGCTCTAGTCATAATCTCTAAAACCCAGTAGCAGTCGACAAGCCTGTCAGTGGGTGACTGGAGAGACGAACTGGTGTGTCTGTCCACGGGAACACTGCCTAGCACTGGAAAGGGACGCACTTGTCGCATGCAGCAGCCTCTCCGAATCTCAGGCTGTGCGCTGAGGGAATTGGCCCTTCCCAAACGTTACATACTGTGTGATCCTTTGATGGGACATCTTAAAAAGACAAAACTATAGTGATGGGGACAGATTAGTGGGTGCCAGGGATGGGGTGAGGAGGGTGTGACTATAAAGGGCGGGCACGAGGGAGGTTTTGGGGTGATGGATTAGTCGGTATCCTGATTATTGTGGTGGTTACACAAATCTGTGTATGTTTAAAATTTATAAAACCGATCCCACCCCTTACCCCCAGAAAAAGGTCAGTTTTATTGTGTGATAATTTATTATTATTTTTATTTATTTATTTATTTTTAAAGATTTTATTGGGGAATTGGGGGAGGGGGACAGCGTTGGGGAATTGGGGAAGCGGAACAGACAAGCTGCTGTCCTTTTGTTCTTCAGTCTAGTTGTGCAGGATGTCGCTTCACTGGCCCATGTTGGTATTATCATTGCGCTCTTCCCGGGTGAGGCAGTCGCTTGCCAGCCATTGGACGGCGGCTAATGGCAGCCCACGCCGGCTGCCAGCCACTCACGGTAGCTCACAGCAACCCACTGCAGCACGACTGCAGCCTATGCTGTTCCGGCCACTAACGGCAGCCCAGCTCCATGTAGAGCTGTTGTTCTCCATCTTAGCTGTAGAGGGCACAGTGTCACTGGCCCTCATGTGGAATGAACCGGCAGCCCTGCTGCTCAGAGCTGGCATCCCAAGCCAATTCTTAACCAGTGTGCCACTCGGCCAGCCCTATTGTGTGATAATTTAAAAATTAAACTAAAAGAAAAAAAAATTGGAAGAGGACGGGCATTAGGTCTGGATGGGTTAGAAATTGATGATATAGAAAATCATATTGTTGCCAGAGAGTGGGCCTTTTTCGGTGCGATGTACAGGTTCTTGGTGTCTTGAGCAAAGAATTGAACAATATACCAAAGCAAAGTAGTAAAGAAAGTTTATTAGAAGAGATAGTATACTCCAGAAAATTAGGAGTGGGCCAAGTACAGAGAAAAACTGCTCAAGGCCCAACGTGGCATTATTTGGAGAAAAAGTACACTAAAGAGTTTGGAGAGGGCGGAGCGAAGGAAGCTCAAAAGGCACTGACTGGCAAGGACTTGGAGTTTTTATCCTTTTTTCTCTAGAATGGGCTCTAAAGAGGTCTGGGTGTGGGATCACTTGATTTACACCTGTGATTGACAAGAGGTTATTACCTCATCTTTTTAGATTGCACATGTGTGGGTGACTGATCTAATCTAGTTAGGTATTTTGTACCCAATTATTTCCCCACAGGAGTAGATAATTACAATGAAAAGGGGAAGTTTTGGGTGGACAGCGGAGGTCTTTTGGGCCATCGTCGCATTCTGTGGGTTGTGTTGGACATGCGGGAATGCAGAGACCCAGTGCCTGCCTCTAACTGCCTGCCTTGTTTTCCCCTTGAGAGATGTGATCCCCGTAAAATCTCTGTGGGAAGTTGAGGGACAGGAAGTCTTTTCTTCTATATCTGCTTCCTGCTGGGCAGGGGTGTAGAGGTGTCCCTGCCTATTGGGGGAGTCACGGAACTCTCACCCTACCTGATCTCAGATGAGAGGAAGGGGTCTCGAGATCCACCTGGAAGACTGTGTTGGCCTCTTCGGTTGTGATCTTGCTGGAGTATCATCTGTATCCCCAAGGCTCCTGAATGAGGAAAAATAGATTTTAATTAATAAATCCATTAGCTCTTATAGAGCCTGTGGCCATTCAACCTGTCACTTAGGTGACATCAGTTGTCCAGGAGCTGGGCTCAGAATGGATTTGGAAAGAATCATTAGGCTTACTGGCCTGGAGAAATGTTAAAACCTATTTAATCCCTGGGATGGAATTATCCAAGAGTTAGGTCTAGAATGGCTTGGGGGATGTTGGGAAGTCACAGGCTTTTAAGTAGTTATCTGAAGCAGGGGTAGGAGATTTCTATGATTCAGATTAAAAACAGTCTATTGTTTATGATTAAGAAACTGGTTTATAAAACAATCAAGAAGCAGGGGGCTAGCAGACTTCTATGATTCAGGCTAGGAGCAATCTTTAGTCCAGGATTCAGAAACTGATTAGAAGAGTAATCAAAGCCAGGAGCTAAGGAACTAAGAAAGAAACTAGGGAGGAGACTTAACATATCTATAGGAAAGAAAACTTAAAAGTTTTTCGGGGGGGGGGGGTTCTGCTTGCTTGGCCCATAACAATACCATCTGTGTTTGAAGTTTAGGAAGGCTTGAAACTATAGTTAGTATATGTTGGTGTTCTTTAACCTGGGCCTTAGGCCCCAGGGGGTGGCAGCCAGGCTTGGGATTGGTTACCTGGTAGTAAGGTTATAGCAGTGTGCCCCACATTTCACCCTCGCCATGTGTGTCTGTCTCTTCCCTATAGTCCACTGGGTCATCTTGTCCCTGGTTGAGTGGAAGAGTGAAACCAAATAGCTCTGAAGGATTTTGAGTTCAGGCCCAGTAAGCCCTATAACCTGATCACGCGCAACAGACCAGAGAGCAAATGTTAAATAAGGGAATTCTAGCAAATCAGAGTAAGTTTCTGCACTGTTAAACATTTACCACATTGGATTAGGTAGAATGGTAAATTGTTAAGATTTATCTCAAAAGATAAAGACTGCTGTGTTCTTTTACACATCTTCCAAAAAGCGCCCTATCAAGTCATTGTATTAACAAGAAGTTGTTATTATAGCACTTGGCATATATTAAGTGTTTAATGCATGGGAGGCACTGTGCCAATTTCATTATTTTAACAAGCATTTATCGAGAGCCTTTTTTAAATAGCAGGCTCTGTGCTTGGCACTGGAGACAAAGTGCGAGGGACAAACAGAATCACACAAATAAATGTCAGGTGACCACCGTGACATAATGTCCAGTGAAACAAGCCACACAAAAAGTACATACTCTGATTCCATTTTTATGAAATTTGAAAAGGAGGCAGACGTCCTCATTGATGCCTGAAGTCAGTCATGGTGTCCTTAACGGAGAGTGCTAGTGTTGACAGGAGTCAGAACAGAGACTTACGGGTGTTAAGAACACTCCTTTTTACCTGGGTGGTTCCACGGGTGCCTGTGGAAAAATTTATCGAGCTGTGCCCTTCATTGTATGTATGTTCTTTCCCTGTGATGGCCGTCGTGCTGGCAGAGAGGATAACAGCGATGCTGTCAGGGTGATGCTCCAGGGAGGGCTTGTTTCTGGCTGCACTACCCAGGCAGGGGTTCACGATCCCTGGGCTTTCCCCAGTGCTGCCTCCCTGGACCCACAATTAGGTTGGTGTCTCCATGGCTGTGGCTACTATGTGTTTCTGATGGGGGCCTCGTATGGGGTCCTTGGCTACCCTTTTTTGGAACTGGCACAGTCCTTAGGGGTGCCCCTGACACTGGTTTTTTGTTTGTTTTCCAAGTGTGTGTGCAAACCATGTTAGGCCTCAATATTGGAAACTCTGTGAGACCTGGACATTTACTTGGGGTTAGCCAGCCCTCATTTCACTGTTCTTACATTTTTGGTTTGTGTTTTGGTGCAGTCTGACCTCTCATTCTTCACATTGTTATCACTATTATCATTAACCTTACCTTTATGTAATTGTATTGCAAGGTAACTATCACTCAAACATTTTAACCTTCCTTCAGAGTACAGTTGATCCTTGAACAACTTGGGAGTTAGGGGCACCAATGAGCCTGTGAATCGAAAATCTGTGTATAACTTAAGTTGGTTCTCTGCATACATAGATTGCCAACCTCGGATCAGAAATACAGTTAACCTTTATGTACCCATGTGGTTCAAAGTTCTGTTGTTCAGGGGTCAAGTATTAGAATTTTTAAAAGGTGAGCCATGCAAACTCATAAATTGGGTCTTTTAAAATGAATATCTTGTGCTCTTTTATGTGTTGATTTAATTTGATAAATCAAAAGAAGTAGAACATTCAAAAGAAATGAAGAAGGAAGTTGCCAGTTGACCAAAATGAAGCTAATTGGAGGAGTGTGGAGAAGGGAATTTCCTAAAGTGGGTCGGAGGCCTGGGTTCATCTCTCCCTGTTTTCTTCTTGGTTTCTGGGAAGGTAGGAAGAATCCTTTTGCGCCTCTGATCCCCCAGATACCCAGCCATCTCCTGGGTGCCCTAGGTACAGGTTTCAGGGTGAACAAATCCCTTGCATAATTCAGAGCTCAGTGGCATGCTGATTGTTGTAGTTCGTGTTTCAAGTTGCTGTTGGTGCTCCTGCTGACAGCTCTGCTGTGATGTGGAGAGCACAGGATTTTGGGATTCGGTGATGGAAGAGCGCGGGATTCCAGAAAGTTGCTTCTCCCTTTTGTCCTCTCGCTCTTTCCTTCCTTCCTTTTGTAGAGGCCTAGCAGGGATGATTAGGCATTCCCATACCATCCTTCTTTTCTAGAGCCAGCATCTTGTGGTCCAGAAACCCGGGGCTTAGCCCATGTAGTGTCATAGGCCAATGTACATTGCAAGGCTGTGTGTAGTACTTGAGCATTTAAACAAGTGACAGTGTGACTCGCCAATTGTTTCCCTAGCCAAGATGTTCCGGCGGGTGCTCACCATCGTGCAGGCCCACTGCAAACTGGGATTGACTGCAACGCTCGTCCGGGAAGATGACAAAATTGTCGACTTAAACTTTCTGATCGGGCCGAAGCTCTACGAAGCCAACTGGATGGAGCTGCAGAACGTCGGCTACATCGCCAAAGTCCAGTGTGCGGAGGTAGCTCAGGGGAGATGGCTCAGACCCACAGTTCAGGCCCTGAGCACAGGTGCTGCCACCTCATGCAGTTTCCTCAGTCTCCTGTGATGGGCGGTGTTCTGCCACTTCCCAGACATGAAACAAAATCCTGTTGGGGGCACCCAGTAAATGGTGAAGGGAGGTTGCTCATCCAGGTTAGCCCAGCTCCAAGTCCACACTCCTCTTCCTTTCTGGAAGTGAGCTCTTCAGTGTGTTCCTGCTCACCTTTACCCAGGCCATTCCCAGGCTCTTTAAAGCCTGTTGGTTTTGATTCCCCCAGAAGGCTCCTGTGACCTTGATCATTTTATTTCTAAGAAGACATTTTCCCAATATTGTTCTATAATGAATACCTGCACAGGTATATGTTAAAAATACATGTTCAGAAGGAACAACAACAGAAATTCTTCCTGGCACCTTAAAATGGCTACAGTAGGGTGGCTTTTGTACTGAAAGGTGGGTAAAGGTGAGTGTGAGGACCCTGTGCAGTAGATTCACTCCATTGCAAAGCTTCCCTGCCCTTTAGTTGTGTCTCTGTAGTCCCCACCCATCTTAGGAGACAGCATTGCCATGACCTTGGGAGTCCTGTTCCTCTCTAGTTGCGTGACCCCTTCCAGGGCACCAGTGTCTTAGAGCTTAGCTTTGTCATTCTCTTCCTTTTCCTTATTATTTTGCTTCCTGTGTATAATTCCCTAAACATACATTGTTTCACTTTACCTTTTTAATCTTTCTGTACATACAAATAGAAATGGGTTATGTATGTTGTGTGACTTTTGTCTTTTGCTCAATATTTTTATGCCTTGCACAATGCATTATTGTTTTTGTTGATGAATGTAGCTGTAATTCATTCCTTTGAATTGCTCTGTAGTATTCCATTGTGCAAATATACCACAATTTGGTATGTAATGGACTATTACACAGCAATAAAAATACAAAAATCTTTTCTAATGTTGACAGACATTTGGGTTGCTAAATTTTTTAACAGCTTTACCAAGATTTAGCTTACCCTATAACATTCACCAATTGTAAGTACTGTGATTTATAACTTCTGTAATTTTAGTAAATGGAGAGTTGTGCAGTTATCCTCACAATCCAGTTCTAGGACATTTCCGTTACCCCAGAAGTGACCATTTGTAATGAATCCCCACCTCTACTCCAGCCTAGGCAGCCTCTGATTTATTTCTTGTACAAATTTGGAGCTTAGTTTTTTTGCTGTATGACAATATTGCTGCAAATATTATTGTGTCTGTTTCTTGGGGCCCTTGTGTCAAGAGTTTTTCTAAAACTGTTGTTCACACTATGGATGGTGACCCCATAGTAGGTGGTGACATCACTTTGGTGGGTCATGACCAGGATAGAATAGAATCTAACAAAATGCATAATATGTATTAAGGGTATATATTGTTTCCTTAAACCGTTTATGTGTGTGAATGTTTAGTTTGTGATGTAGAGTGATCCAAGCTTGAAGACCACTGCTCTGGCAGATATACTTAGCAGTAGCATTGTGGGGTTGGAGACTCTGCAGATGTCCACTCTCCTAGTCATGTCACGGGAAACTCTGTTTTCCAAAGTGATGGTACCAGTTAACACTGATCACTGGCGAGTGAGGTCGCTCCATCTCCAGTACCTAATATTGAATTGTTTTCCTTTAATTTTTGTTAGCCTCATAAGTGTGAAATGGTATTCCTTTATGGTCTTAATTTGTGATTTCCTCTTTACTAATGACATTGAGTATCTTTTTATATGGTTTTTTTTTGGCCATTTATGTCTCACATTCTGTAAAATGCAGGATTTTAAAGATTTTACTGTGAAAAGAGAATTGCTTTGGTTATAAAGAAGTGTAGGAGTCATAACAGAATATGACCCAGAGGAAACCAGAAAATATTAACAGCAGAACTTAATGATTTGAGCTCAGCACAGAGTTTGGCATATAGTGATGGCCGATAATTCCACAGTGGTGGCAGCATGAAGAAATGGTTTATAGTGATCACACAGAAGTGGCACTGGAGTCTGTCGATAGAGGCTTTGTGGCCTTTCTCAGTGCAAAGCTCCCAGAGGGCTGTTTTTATGTGTACACAGCCTTGAGACCGTTAAAACTCATGGCACTTCAGTATACTTCCCTGAGCTCATTTTAGCTTGTCAATAGCCCAAGCACAGGGCCTGGCACAGAGGAGGCCCCCCGGAGTGTTACTGCCATTCTGATTTGGATGCTCAGATTGTCTCAGATGTGACCAGTGGGACTACCTTCAAAGTGGCTTCTATGTCCATTTGAGGTGTTAAGCACTTCCTTGCTTTCTGGTCCAGCAAGATATTTCTGACTCATCTAGTACTTGCCCTGCATTGGTCCTGGAGTCAGCCATTTCTCCACGGAGCCCTTTCAATAGAGAATGTAATTTACATACTGAGATCTGGGTGTTAGGTGTGTTCATTGCAAGGCTCACTCAACAGGCAGAGCCAGGAAGTGTGTGTGCAGTTTTGCATGCAGTGCTGTGATCTAAATGGGAGGGATTGCTTACATCACTGATTGAGATCTGGTTTCCCTCACTTGAGGCTGCTATGGAAATAATTCCTGGATATCGATACATTTAAAAATCTTCATAAACTGATTAACATGTAAGAGTGTCCTGGTTCAGCGTTAGGTACTAGATTTGGTTTTTTTGTGTATGTGTGTTTACAGTTATACTGAGAGATAATTCACATAACATTGGTTTTGTTTTAATTTGTTTTAAAGTTAATTCTGCTAAATGAATGGTCTTCAAAAGTTTTCAATCAGGTGATGTTTAAACTTGCAAACTGATCCCTGATTCTTATTGTATCACAGGTTTGGTGCCCTATGTCTCCAGAGTTTTACAGGGAGTATGTGGCAATCAAAACCAAGAAGCGGATTTTGCTGTACACCATGAATCCCAACAAATTCAGAGCTTGCCAGTTTCTGATCAAGTTCCACGAAAGGAGGAATGACAAGATTATTGTCTTTGCTGATAACGTGTTTGCCCTCAAGGAGTATGCCATTCGGCTGAACAAGTAAGGGTAAAGAAGTTGGACTTGCCTCTAAAGCCAGTTTACCTTCCCCATGTGAAAGTGCAGAAGGTGCCTGTTTTTTTCTTGAAGCTCCCAGGAACTTCCTAGTATCTAAAGGTTCTGATCCTGTTGCCCCTGTCTCAGAAACTAGGCAAGACAGAGGAGCCTGGTTAGAGTAAGAGGTTAGAGCGTGTAGACATGAGAGCTTGATCACCCTGAGCCCAGGGATCAGGGGCAAGAGCCGTGCTGCTTTATAGCTGGACTCCAAAGGTGGGCACGAGTTGGCATTGGAAATGTCAGGCCGAGTGAGCACTCTAGGTGGGCCAGGGACCAGGAAAGCTAGGCAGACTGTGCCAGCATCCAGGTATGGCCAGGCGTTGAGAAAGAGCTTCTTAGAAAACACCCACCAGAGTCATCGCGAGTCCGCAGCCCCACCAGGGTGAGGAGGAAGAGGACCGAGCTTCCTGCTGCACTGACACAGGGCTTCAGCTGCTGTGAGTAGCAGAAGGCAAGGCCCTCTGGAGACGGGCCTTCATTCTTTGTGGGGTAAGATGCAGAGGGAAGAATGCACTCAGACCACCTTCTCTTTAGCAAGCTATGCTTTAATCCTCACCTCAGTCATATGAGGTCATTGTATTGTCCCCATTTTATTTTATTTATTTATTTATTTATTTATTTTAAATATTTTTTTTTATTGGGGAATTGGGGGAGGGGAACAGCATTGGGGAATCAGGGAAGGGGAACAGACAAATTGCTGTCCTTTTGTTCTTCAGTCTAGTTGTGGAGGACGCCGCTTCACTGGCCCATGTTGGTATTTTTGCATCATTGCGTTCTTCCCAGTTGAGGCAGTTGGTCTCTGGCCATTGGACAGCCGCTTACGGCGACTCACAACAGTTCTCGCCAGCTGCTGACCGCGGGCCGCTCACGCTGGCTGCCGGCCACTCATTGTAGCTCATTGCAGCCCCACTGCAGTCTGCGCCGTCACCGGCGACTCACAGCAGCCCAGCTCCAGGTTCACCATCTTAGCTGTAGAGGGCGCAGCATCACTGGCCCATGTGGGAACCGAACTGGCAGCCCTGCTGCTCAGAGCTCGTGCTCCCAAGCCAACTCTTAACCAACTGTGCCACTCGGCCGGCCCCATTGTTCCCATTTTATAGACGAGAAAACTGAGACACAGGAAGGTTAAGTTGCTTAAATTTCTGAAATTGTACCTTTTTTAATTTACAAAAGATTTTATTTTTTATCAGAGTACCATAGATTATTATGGAAAACAGGAGTTCTTTGTACCTCTCTTCCCACCCACAATTCCTGTTCCCCAGAGGCAGCTACTTTCAATTCTTCTCTGTTTACCTTCATATTGCTAAGTAATTTATATAGCAGTTTCTTGATTATTAATTATAGAAGCGACCTGTTAACTTCCTATTATGGGAATTGAGGATTTAGCTCTTACATACACCACTCCCCCGACCCCTGTCCTCCTAGTATGTTTGGGGTTAAGTTAGTATTCAGTGTTACAGTATTTTACGGTGTCAATATTGTTCAAGCCAAGCTTATAGTGTACTAGGGTTACATTTTCTTTTTTTGTAAACATTTGTTTTTTATGGAATTTATAATTGCCTCATTATTGCTTTTGTTTGGTTTACTCTGCACTCTGTTACTCCTCTTTAGACCCTTAATGCAGCCATAAACTTCCCCCAGTAGAGTCAGATCCATCAGCTAATCTCTCAGTCTCCTTCTTCTTTCTTTCCCTGGTAGGATCCTTGCCGGCATTTGGTCCTGCTCTGCTCTGGACTGTTTGCTCCCTAGGAGTAGAGATGCTGCCCAGCCGTCATCTTTGGGCTCCCCTCTGTCACCCTCCTGTGAATTCCCTGTGCCTCTTCCCTATGCCCCTGTCCTTGTTTCTATGTCTTCAATCTTCTCTTTCTTGGTCACTCATGTTTTTTTTTTTAAAGATTTTTATTGGGGAATTGGGGGATGGGAACAGTGCTGGGGAATTGGGGGAAGGGGAACAGACAAGTTGCTGTCGTTTTCTGTTCTTCAGTCTAATTGTGGAGGACGTTGCTTCACTGGCCCAAGTTGGCACCATCATTGCGCTCTTCCCGGGCGAGGCACATCAGTCGCCGGCTTCTGGACGGCTGCTCACTGCAGCTGGTGGCCACTCACGCTGGCTGCTGGCTACATACGGTAGCCCATGGCAACCCACTGCCACAGGGACTGCAGCCTATGCCGTCACTGGTGACTCACGGCAGCCCAGCTCCAGGTTGAGCTGTTGTTCAGCATCTTAGCTGTGGAGGGCAGTGTCACTAGCCCTCACATGTGGGATCCGAACCGGGGCCCTCTGGCGTCCCAAGCCAGTTCGTATGGTGGGGGTGTTCCCCTTGAATCCTCATGTGGAGGGATCCCCTTCATTCTTCGTGTGGTAGGGGGGAGCCTTTTCATTCTTCATGTGGTGGGGGGATCCTTTTCATTCTCCATGTGGGGGGGTTCTTTTTTTTCAGTGTGGTGGTGGAGGAGGGGGTCCCCTTCAGTCTTCACTTTCATTGCCTCTGCCCTCAGCAATGCCCGAGATCCCTAAGTGCCGAGCTCTTGCTCATAGTCCAGGAAATGAGCCTCTAGGTTTCTGCAGGTGCAAGGAGGTGCTCCTGGCTGCTGTTCCTCATACACATACTCTGCCCGTTCTCTGTCTGCAGCCTCCCCCCACCTTCCTTTCAAGGCAGCTGGTCACTAGTTCCTGGATGCTTCTGTGTGCTGCATAGAAGGTGCACTGCTTTGTATTGGCCTTCCCTCCTGTGGACTTTGGACTTCTGCTTTCTCGAGTCCCTAGCTCACTTACGATGCTTGCCTCCATCTGCTTCTCCACTTCCCTGGTGTTACTTCCTGTTCTGCTGTTACTTCTCCTGCTCTCTTTGCCCTTCTGGGTTTGTGTCATTTTTACACTTTATTTATTTGACATTCAATATTATATTTCAGGTGTATAGCATAGTGGTCATATATATATATGTATGTATATTTATTTCTTTATTTTTTTATTGGGGAAGGGGAACAGCCAAGTTGTTGTCCTTTAGTCTTAGTTGTGGAGGGCACAGCTAGCTCAGCTCCAAGTGCAGTCTCCATCCGGCTGTCTGTCGGCAGCTCGCAGCCGCTCAGCTCAAGGAGCCATGTTCAATCTTAGTTGCAGGTGGGCATAGCCACCGTCCCATGCGGGAGTCAAACTGGCAACCTTGTTGTTAGCAGCATGTGCTTTCACCAGCTGAGCCATCCTGCCACCTGTTGGCAGCTCAGTGGCAGCTCAGCTAGGGCTCAGCATCACTGGCCCATGTGGGAATCAAACCGGCGACCCTATTGCTCAAAGCTCATGCTCTTAACCAACTGAGCCAGTTGGCCGTCCCCACATTTATATAATTTAAGAAGTGATCCCCCTAACTAATGTAGTACCCACCTGGCACTATACATAGTTATTACCATATTACTGACTATATTCTCTATGCTTTAGTTTACATTCCCATGACTATTTTGTAACTGCCAATTTGTACTACTTACTCCATTCACCTTTCTCACCCTGTCCCCCAACCTCCTCCCATCTATCACCCTGATAAATCTAGTACCCATGTGACACCATACATAGTTATTACAATTTAATTGACTATATCCCTTATGCTATACCCTACATCCCCATGACTACTGTGTAACAACTAGTTTGTACTTCTTAATCTCTTTGCCTTTCTCACTCACCCCCAACCCCTCTCCAATCTGGAAACCGTCAAAATGTTCTCTGTATCTATGAGTTTGTTTGTTTTATTTGTTTGTTATTTTGTCCTTTAGGGTCCACATATAAGTGAAATCACATTACATCTGTCTTTCTCTGCCTGACATAGTTCACTCAGCACAATACTTTCCAAGTCCATTGATGCCGCCACAGATGGTGAGAACCCATTCCCTTCCCTGGCCGAGCAATATTCCATTGTATATATGTACCACCTCCTCTTTATCTACTCATCCATTGACAGATACCCAGGTGCCTCCATATCTTGGTCATTGTAAACAATGTTGCAAAGAACATGTAGGTGCACATGTCCCCTTAGCGTTTTGGGTTTCTTCAGATAAACACACAGAAGTGGAATTACTGGGTCTTTCTTTGTCTCTTGCTACAGCCTTTGTTTTAAAGTCTTATTTTGTCTGGTATAAGTATTGCTACTTCAGCTATTTTTGTTGTTTCCATTTTCATGAAATATCTTTTTCCATCTTTTTACTTTCAGTCTGTGTGTGCCTTTCAATCTGAAGTGAGTCTCTTGTAGGCAGCATATGTTAAGGGCTTTGTTTTCTTATCCATTCAGCCATGCTGTCTTTTGATTGGAACATTTAATCCATTTACACTTAAGTAATTGTTGATCAGTATATAGTTATTGCCATTTTATGATTCATATTTTGATCTTGGTTTTCTTCTGATTTTTTTTCTTTTTAAGATTTTTATTGGGGAATAGGGGGGATGGGAACAGTGCTGGGGAATTGGGGGAAGGGGAACAGACAAATTGCTGTTTTTTGTTCTTCAGTCTAGTTGTGGAGGACGTTGCTTCACTGGCCCAAGTTGGCACCATCATTGCGCTCTTCCTGGGTGAGGCAGATCAGTCACCGGCTTCTGGATGGCCGCTCACGCTGGCTGCTGGCTACACACGGTAGCCCATGGCAACCCACTGCAGCAGGGGCTGCAGCCTACGCTGTCGCCGGTGACTCACAGCAGCCCAGCTCCAGGTTGAGCTGTTGTTCAGCATCTTAGCTGTGGAGGGCAGTGTCACTGGCCCTCATATGTGGGATCCGAACCGGGGCCCTCTGGCATCCCAAGCCAGTTCTTAACCATCGCGCCACTCGGCCGGCCCTTCTAATTTCTTAAAGAGGTCCCTCTAAGATTCCTTGTAATACTGGTTTGGTGATGATGAACTCTTTTAGCTTTTTCTTTTTCGGGAAGCTCTTTTATCGTTCGATTCTAAATGATAGCCTTGCTATGTAGAGGAATCTTGGTTGTAGGTCCTTGCTTTTCATCACTGAGTATTTCCTGCCACTCCCTTCTTGCCTGCAGTTTCTTTTGAGAAATCAGCTGACAGTCTTATGGGGTCTCCCTTGTAGGTAACTAACTGCTTTTCTCTTGCTGCTTTTAAGATTCTGTCTTTGTCTTTAACCTTTGGCATTTTAATTATGATGTATCTTGGTGTGGGCCTGTTTGGAGTCATCTTGTTTGGAACTCTGCACTTCCTGGACTTACATATATATATTCTTCACCAGGTTAGGGAAGTTTTTAGTCATTAGTTCTTCAGTAGGTTTTCAATTTCTTGCTTTCTCTCTCCTCTCCTTCTGGTACCCCTATAATGTGAATGTTGGTACACTTGATGTTGTCCCAGAGGCCCCTTAAACTGTCCTCATTTTTTTGGATTCTTTTTCCTCTTTGCATTTCTGATTGGGTCTTTTCTGCTACCTTATAGTCTAAATTGCTGATTTGATCCTCTGCCTCATCTAATCTGTTTATTCCTTGTAATATATTCTTCATTTTTTTGTGTGTGTTCTGTATTTCTAATTGATTCTTTTTTATGTTTTCTATTTCCATTTTTATGTTTTCTGTCTCTTTGTTGAAGTTCTTCCTGAGATCTTTGAGCATCCTTATAACCAGTGTTTTGAACTCTGTGTCTGGTAGATTGCTTTTCTCCATTTTGTTTCATTCTTTTTCTGGAGCTTTGTTCTCTTTCATTTGGGACATATTTCTTTGTCTCCCCATTTTGGCTGCCTCCCTGTGTTTGTTTCTATATATTAGATAGATCTGCTATGTCTCCCAGTGTTAGCAGGGTGGCCTTATATAGTAGGAGTCCTGTGGGGCCCAGTGGCACAGTCTCCCTGCTCACCTGAGCCGAGTGCTTCAGGTGTGTTCCTTATATGAGCTGTGTGTGCCCTCCTGTTGTAGTTGAGCCTTGCTCACTGTTTGTACATCAGTGGGGAGGATTGACCCTCAGGCTGATTGGTTGTGAGGACTGGATGTGATTATAGTGAAAAGCTGTGGTGCAAGGGCTGACCCTACAGAGCCAGGGTTCACTTTATTTGGGCTCTGGTGCCTGCCCAGTCTGTCCTTTGGGTGTGTCATCCTTGGAGGCAGCCAGGTGATGCCCTGGCTTGGTTCAAAGCTGGCCACCCAGGTGTGCCAACCCTGGAGCCTCCTGGGGCAACCCGCTGCATGCCAAGTTTAGCAGCAGTCTGTGCCCTGCCCAGGGCCACCTGGTATGAGCCACATAGCAATCCTCAGATGGCTACCACCTGCACTGGGTTTAGAGGTGCCTTGAGAGACTAATCTGAGAAGTGAGCCTACGTGTTGCTAGTTCCAGGCTTAGGGCTGCTCAGTCACAGGTATGGGACATGCTGAAGCCAGATGCTGTCTGTTTGGGTTTTGTGAACCTTCAAAAGAGATTTTATGAAAGTTAGCAGCATGAGCTAAGACAGGTTGTTTGTACAAAAAAGCCACTGGAAGTGGCGTAGGATGCCCAAAAGTTGGGTGGAGCTGGGTATCCTGGGATCACGAGGGCGGGACAGATGAAAGGTGATAGCCAGTTTGATGGAGACTCAGATATGGGGTCTCCCTGCATCTGCACACCGGGGGAGGGGGAGACTCAACAAAGAAACAATGGCTCCTGCCAGCTCCTCCGACTTACAGAAAGCTTCCCCTTTAGCCCTCCCTGAAGCCAGACAGTTCAGTTCCTCCGTGTGTGTCCCTGGCACCTTTCAAGCTACTGCCCCAGCACTGTAGCTCAGAGTGAGTGAGTCCTTCACCAAGTAAGTTTGTGCACGGACCCTTTAAGAGGAGAGCCTGGGACTCCAGCCACCCTCCATCTCACTCAGCCACAATCTCTGCTGGTTTTCACAACCAGAAGTGTGGAGACTTCTCAGGACTTGAGCCCTGGGCTGGGGAGCCTGGTATGGGGTGCGACTCCTTGCTTTTCTGGGCTCCACAGCTGAGACATTTCTTCTGATTTTTAATGGTCACATGCAGGTGTGGGACCAGCTCATTCCGTGTCTGCCCTGGAACCAGTGTTGAGGTGGCTTCTTCTGTATGCCTGTAGTCGTAGGGCTTCGATACAGCTGGACTTCAGGTGATTCTCAATGATGGTTGTTCTGTAGTTTAGTTGTAATTGATGTGGTCCTGAGAGGAGGTGAGCACCACATTGACCTACTCTGCAATCTTGACTGGAAATGGGTTTGTGTCTTTTTAATCCTTTACTGCCACATCAGTGTCAATTTGAGAGAGGCAACAAGGCAGTGCATATATTGACTGTGTCATATTTATAGCCATCTTCCCTCCTTATCTCTGCCCCCACCCACCCTTTTTAGTATTCTATCCAGATTCTTCCTAGAGCCTTCCTCAGGTGTCCTCCCCCACACCTGCATTTGAACACAGCTGAGGCTTGTCCATTGGTTGTAGCCTTCTGTGTATCTGCCTGCACTGTGGAATCTGAGCCTGTCTGGCATAGTGAAGGGCAACAGGTCGTTGCTGTCTCATGGATGCTGGAAAGATAATTACAGCTTTGACTTATCTTTCTTTTGTGTATCTCTGGCCTTTAAATGTATGAAGTGTTCTCGTTTATCTTGTTTTCTTGCTTTAAAAGGATCCTGTGGATCCTGAGCAGAGCTCCACTCAGGGAGTCTCTGAGCTTTGGCTTCCTCCCAGGCTTAATTAGAAGGAATAGGTGTTACTAATGTAATTCACAGGAGGGCCTGTTGGGTGATTTGGTATGTAAGGTAGTGGGTGGGACACTCACTTTGGAGTTGGACATGCTGGGTCAGACTCCCAGCAACTCCTCTTAGTTGTGTAACCGTGGGAGTGGTGTTCACCTCTCAGCCTCCTCTTGCTCTGTCAGGTGCACTTCCCACCATCCACCTCGAAGGATCCACATGCCTGTCATCTGGAGGTGTTCAACAGATGCTAGGGGCTCTTCTGAAGATGGTTCCTCTTATGTTTCATTTCCTATATGGGGAAACCTGCAGAAACTGAGGGCTCTGTTGTGTTCTCCTGATGATGGAGGACCTGGGTGTCGAGAAACAGGCTCTTCTGAAGAGTGGAGTTTCCCAACCTTTTTTACAGCATGAGACACATAGAAAATAATATTAGTGTGGTGCTCTGAACACTCTAGTATAACAGGATTGCAGTGGTTGGGGTGACTGGAGGCCATCAGCCTTTGGTGTGCAGCTGTCCCAACGTCCTGCCCAACTTCCCCACGGGCAAGGATTTGCTATCTCAGGTACACCTGTTACCAGTTTCTGGCACAGTGTTGGGAAGCTCTTGTGTGGAGAATCAAAACTTCAGCTTTCTGAGCCTTCCCTGGGCACTGCCCTGCGATGGCTACTGGGCCCAGGTGATGGAACATCCACACTTGGGTTCAGTCTGCTCAGGCTCCTGTCCTCAGCTCCTCACTTGTAAACTGAGAACATGAAACCCATTTTTTACAGTTCTCAGGACTACCAGCAGGATAGATGGAATTTTTTCAATGTAGTACACAGCCCAGTGTTTGATGAGGGTGGGACCTGTACCACCTGGTAGCTGTTCTCTTTGTTGTCATCATTGTAATCACTGTTATTACTGACCCCTGAGAAGCTACAGAAACCAGGTCATTCTATGAACAGCAGAGGAATGGCATTGCCAGGTGCCAAGAGGTGATGACCATTGAGGCTGTCAGATAGTGTTGTGCCCTTTGGCAGAGCTGGGAATTAAAGAGAAGAGCTGTGAACTTAGTGTTATAAAAGGTCAGTGGGGAAAAGTTTGGAAGGGGCTCTTTGCTCCTTTCTGCTCCTTTCTTGGAGAATGCTCAGTATCATTAGGAAACAGTTGCTTCCAAAGTTCTGTTTGCAAATAACAATGTTTCCTTTGCCACTTCCATTGGGCGAAAAATGGAGGATTTTCTTTGTATAGACACTGAGTTTAGAGCTTAAAGACATTGAAGCAGGAAAGAACACAATCCAAAAACAAAAAATGTAAAGGAGGGAATTCCAAAGAGAATGTAACTTGAACCTCAGCTCAGTGGGAAAGGGATGAAGAGAGAGAGAGTGTGTGTGTGTGTGAGTGTGTGTGTGTGTGTGTGTGTGTGTGAGAGAGAGAGAGAAGTGGAGTGGGGAGGGAGTATTGCCACTCGTTTTTATGAGTCTCCTGATATTCTTGCATGATGGGGGGCTTTCTGGTAGAGAGAACTTTGCAGGAGCTCCTTTTCCCCCTGGTGTGCTTTCAGGATAATTGAGGAATGATTCTTTGGTCCTCCTAATATAGCTTTGTTCTTCTCTAGACCCTATATCTATGGTCCTACATCCCAGGGAGAAAGGATGCAGATTCTGCAGAATTTCAAGCACAACCCCAAAATCAACACCATCTTCATATCCAAGGTCTGTGTGGCATGCAGGGTGGTTGTGAGGTACCAGCAACCCCAGGGCCTGGGGGACACTGGATGATTTCTGGGCAGTGAATTGGTGTTTGTTGAAGAAGCATCATGTATCAGTTTTCATTTTCACATATTCAGTGTGTGGGTAATGGAAGAAGCAGAATTTAGGGTTTTGTGTATTATGCATAATCTATAAAGTCCTTATGCTTGACTGAAGTTTTCCTACCTCTTTTTGGGGTACAGAAGTTTTAAGTTGTATTGACTTTATACAAGGGGAAAAAGTTCATTACCTATTCTGGCAAAAGTGGGCATTTGGATGAGGTTCTCTTTGCGGAGCTGGAGATGCCTGTGGGTCATAGGCAGCCTTTGCCCAGGCTCCGGGTAAGCTTTGGTAGGTGAAGAAGGTAAGCACAGTGCAAACTCGCATATGCCCAGCTTGGTGATGGTTTTAATATGCAATTAGAAGCTGTGGCCCAATTGTTTAGAATAGTCATTCAGATTAAAACAGACCCAGAGCCCAAAAGAAATGAGGTTTTCCTCAAATGATCATGGCTGTGCCTGTAAGCACCAAACTTTGATGTCTGTGGGGGGGAACCTAGATGGTTGGAGCTCCCAAGTGAGGCAGCTTCCCAGAGTCGAAATCCAGCCCTGTGCAGGCAGCGACCCCCATTAGGTCCCATGTCTGACATGTGCTGCTGGTCTCAATGGCCTCCAGTTAATAGTGTGGATGGTTTTGTGCAGACCTATTTCTATAGCAAAAAGTAAGAATCACTGACAGAGTCTCTGTTGATAGGGCCCTCTTTTCTTTGGGCCCTTAGCAGCCCACACTGGAAATGTGGCTGAGACAGATGGTGGTGACTGTGAGTCCTGACAGCTTCTTTAGGACATCTCTCAGGAGAATTCACACTTTGGAGGCCTCCTGCCTCCAAAAGACCCTGGTACAGAGAGATAAGAGGATGCTGATTGTTTTTTTTAATTTAAGTTTGAAATTTGAGGCCAGTTGAATTTTTTCTCTTTTTGTCTCATATATAAAAATCTTCCCAGACACACAACTGCTTCATTTCTGTAGGTGGGTGACACATCATTTGATCTACCGGAAGCAAATGTTCTCATTCAGATCTCATCTCATGGTGGCTCCCGGCGACAGGAGGCTCAGAGGCTAGGGCGAGTCCTCCGAGCCAAAAAAGGTAAAGATGATCTTCCCGTTTTGCTTCAGGAGGTCTCTCCTTTTGGTCCACCTCAGACAGGAAGAGGGTAGGGATAACTGCCTGTGCATTCATGACGGCAAGCTTGAGCTCCTTGGCTAGGCATACGCTGAGAGAGGGGGTCCCAAAGTAAGGACTAAGGTCCTTGTTATTTCTCATGCCTTGGGGGTGACTATGTGGGTGCTTTTCATGGCAACTGCTTGGAACTCACATGGATATTCTCTAAGCTGCGCGCTTGTGTTGGTAGACAGTAAGGGAAGCCTGGACATTAGTATTTAATGATGTGGACCTAGAAGGGAGAAAGCAGAGCTGGGCCTCCAGTGGAAGGGTGAGACCTGGAAGCTGTCCCCTGAACCTCCAGTTAGGAGTAAGAGGAAGGCCTGCTAGGAGCAGGTTGGGCAAGCACAGGTGGACACATCCCTTCTCATCTGTGAAGCGTGGTGCCCTGAGTCATAGCTTGCATCAGGGTATCACAGGCTCAGTGAATGAGGAAGCAAAAGGCATGGATTTTTCTGCTTGTTAACTGGTAAAAGGGATCAGACCTCAACTGTGGGCAACAACAGGGACTGACATTGCTGCTAAGACATGGCATCCTCCTGGTACACAGGAGGAATTCACTTAAGAGGCGTCTGGACTGCTAGGATGTTTGAAAATGACATGATCAGTGGGCACATGTTGGAATTGTACCATATTCAAATATGTTTAAGAAGCAGCTAATTGATTTTGTTTAAAATAGAGACAAAGTAAGTTATAAATTGCAAGCAAAGAATTGGGCACCAGACTAACTGTGTAACCTTGGGCAAGTAATTTGCCCCTTTGAGCCTTGGTTTCCTATCTAATGTAGGAGTGGCCATCCTACCTTGCAGGACTATTATGAGGAACGAGACTTACATAACAGAATATAGTAGGCTGCTCAATAAATTGTAGCTTTTATAAACTGACAGGCATATAATCCGACTAACACATGTGAAAGTAATACGTTACTTATTCCTTACTCTTCACCACACATAAAAAAGATAAAAATATAATTTGAAAATCGCTTTGAAATTTGATTAGAATTTTATTCTTTTTAAATACCATTTGACTCATTTTACAAGGCCAGTATTACTCTGATACCAAAGCCAGAAAAAAAACACTATAGAAAACTATAGACCAATATCCCTGATGAATATAGATGTAAAAATTCTCAATAAAATACTAGCAGACCATAAAGAAGAAGGAAATAGTACCCTTTGCAACAATATGGATGGAACTAGAGAACATTATGCTAAGTGAAATAAGTCAGTCAGAGAAAGACAAATATCATATGATCTCACTTATACGTGGATTCTAAGGAACTGAATGGATGGGAGAAGTGGATGGAGATAGTCTCAGAGACACAGAGGAAGAACTGAGGGTTGCTAGTCGGGAGGGGGTGGGGATGAAGGAGAAGGGGAAGGGATGAGACAATACAATTGGGTAATTGTAATTTGACCGCAGGGATAGAAAAAGACAGTTCGAGGAATACAATCAATAATGTTGTAAGCATTTCTTAGGGGGCCAGATGGACCCATGTCCTTTTGGAGAGTCCACTTCATAGTTGATGTAGAGGCCTGACCACCGCATTGTATTTCTGAAACTGATGTTGAATAATACTGTATGTCAACGATAATTATATATACATATATAACCTCGGGATATGGAGTAGAGTGCGGGAACGGATTCAATGGAATTGTAATAGATAAGCGTGATATTGGGAGTGGGAGGGCAGTGGATGGGGGGAGGGGGATTGTTACTTTGTGAGGGTGAAAAGGGTAACTATTGCATTGTTCTGTACACCTGAAACTAACAATAAAAAAAAAAAAATACTAGCAGACCAAACGCTAGCAAACTAATAATGGTTAAAGGTTGAAAACTTGTTCTGTAAGATCAGGAACAAGACAAAGATGCTCACTGTCATCACTTTTATTCAGCATAGTACTGGAAGTCCTAACCAAAATAGTCAAACAAGAAAAGGCATCAGAATTGGAAAGGAAAAAGTAAAATTGTCTCTATTTGTAGATGACATGATTTTATGTACAGAAAGTCCTAAAGACTCCTTGAAAAAATTGTTAGATCTAATCAACAAATTCAGTAAAAAGTTTCAGGATACAAAGTTAACATATAAAAATCAGTAGTGTTTTTATACACTAACAATGAATTATCTGAAAGAGAAGTAAAATGATCCCATTTACAGTAGCATCAAAAACAATAAAATACTTAAGAATAAATTTAGCCAAGGAGGTTAAAAGATCTCTACACTAAAAACTAAAAGACACTGATGAAAGAAATAAAACACAAGTAAATGGAAAGATATCCTGTGTACATGAATTGGAAGAATTATTATTGTAAAAATGCCCATACTAACCAAAGCCATCTATAGATTCAATGCAATCCTTATCAAGACTCAAATGACATTTTTTACAGGGGTAGAAAAAAATAATCCTAAAATTTTTGTGGACCCACAGAAGACCCCAAAATAGCCAAAGCAATCCTGAGAAAGAAGAACAAAGGAGGCATCACACTTTATGATTTCAAACTATGTTATAAAGCTATAGTAATCAAAACAGTATGGTACTGGCATAAAAACAGAAATAGACCAATTACAGAATCAAGAGCCCAGAAAGAAACCCAAGCATATACAGTCAACTAATACTTGACAATGGAGCCAAGAATACTCAATGGAAAGAAGATAGTCTCTTCAATAAATGGTGCTGGGAAAATTGAATATTTGCATGTAAAAGAATGAAACTAGACCCCTATCTTACACCACTCACAAAATTAACTCTAAATGGATTAAAGACTTAGTAAGACTGAAAACAGTACTCTTAGAGGAAAACATAGAAAGAAGATCCTTGATGTGGTTCTTGGCAATGATTTTTTTGGATATGACACCTAAAGCAATAAGTAAAAAAATAAAAAATAAACAAGTCGGGATTACATCAAACTAAAAAGCTACACAGCAAAGGAAATGATTCACAAAATGAAAAGGCAGCCTATGGAATGGGAGAAAATATTTGCAAATCATAATAAGGGGTTAACATCCAAAATATATAAAAACCTCATACAACTCAATAGCAAAAAGCCCAAATAATACAATTAAAAAGTGGGCAGAGGACCTGAATGGACATTTTTCCAAAGTAGATATACAAATGGCCAGCCAATAAGTACATGAAAAGATGCTTAACATCACTGATCATCAGGGAAATGAAAATCAGAACCACAATGAGATATCATGTGCCTGTTAGAATGACTATTATCAAAATGACAAGAAATAAATGGTGGCATGGAAGTGAACAAAAGACAACCTTTGTGTGTACTGTTGATAGGATTGCAAATTGGTACAGCCTCTATGGAAAACAGTAAAAAGATTCTTCAAAAAAATAAAACTACCATATCATTGAGCAGTGCTACTTCTGGGTATATGTGTGACAGAAATGAAATCACTATGTCAAAGAGATATCTGCACTCCCATGTTAATTGCAGCATTATTTACCATAGCCAAGATATGGTAACCATCTTAGTGCCCATCAACAGGTGAATATATAAAGAGAATGTGGTATATATACAATGGAATGTGGTATACATACAATTTCCTTTTTTATTCAGCCTTAAAAAAGGAAATCCTGCCATTTGCGACAACATGGATGGACCTTGAGGGCATTACTCTAAGTGAAGTAAGTCAGAAAAAGACAAATACATTATCTCACATGTGAAATCTTAAACAAAAAAGAAAAAGAAAAATCAAACTCAAAAAAAAGAGTTCAAATTTGTGGTTACCAGAGGCAGAGGGTAGCTGTGGGAGCATTGGATAAATGTGTTCAAAAGGGTTAAACTTCGAGTTACAAGGTAAATAAATACTGGTGATATAATGTACAACATGATGACTACAGTTGTAAAAAAATGATGTAAACAGAGCCACTTTAAAATGGAGTCGGAGCTGCCTTCCCAGAGGAACTACCTTGTATAGTTTATGCCTCAAACCTTTGGAATGTTAAAGCAGGGCAAAATCATCTTTGGACTGAATCTAAATCAACATTGTGCCCCAAAGAACTGTTTGCAAAACCAAGGAAGCAGATACTATGCCTATCAGACTGAAAATTAAAAACATTCTTTAGAATTAACGTCACTATGCTAGCTTATCTGCACCAATGACTACAATCTATATTTAGAATATTCTCATTGCCCCCAAAAGAAATCCTTAACCTGTTAGCAGTAATTCCTCATTTCCCCTTATCTCCCAACTCCCAACCCCAGGCAGCCACTAATCTTTTGTCTCTATAAATGTGCCTATTCTGAACATTTCATATCTATGGAATCATATAATTCGGGCCCCTGTAAGTGTCTTCTTTCACTTACCATGATGTTTTCAAAAGGGTTATCCATATTGCAGCATGTATTAGAACTTCGTTCTTTATTGCTGAATAATATTCTGTTGTATGGACACTACATTTTATTTATCCATTCATCTAATAATCTGATAAATGAGTATTTGGATTGTTTCTACTTTTGGCTTAGAATAATGCTGCTATGAAATTCATATGCAAAATTTGTGTGGACATATTTTCAGTTTTCTATGGCATATATCTAGGAGTGGAATTGTTGGGTCATGGCCTAACTCTGTTTAACATTTTAATAAGCTGCCAGGTTGTTTCCAAAGTGGATGCACCATTTTATGTTCTCACCAGCAATATATAAGGATTCCAACTTCTCCACATCCTTCACAACAACTATAATTATTTGTCTTTTAAAAATTCTAGCTATCCTAATGTGTACCAGGTAGTATCTCCTTATGGTTTTGATTTGTATTTCCCTGATGACTAATAATATTGGGCATCTTTCATGTGCTTATTGGCCCTTTCTATATCTTTTAAAATTTTTATTCTTTATTAGTCTCAAGTATACAAAAGAACATACTGATTTAGATATTTACAACCCTCACAAGTGATAACCTCAAGTCTACTACCCATCTGACACTATACATAGCTATTAAAATACCATTGACTATAGTCCCTATGCTGTACTTTATATCCTGTGACTATAATATATATATATATTTTATATAAAAAAAATATATATATATATACATATATATATATTTTAAGATTTTATTGGGGAATTGGGGGAGGGGAACAGCATTGGAAAATCCGGGTAAGGGGAACAGACAAGTTGCTGTTGTTTTGTTCTTCAGTCTAGTTGTGGAGGATGTTGCTTTACTGGCCCATGTTGGTATCATCATTGCGCTCTTCCCGGGTGAGGCAGATCAGTCGCCGGCCTCTGGACGGCCACTTACAGTGGCTCTTGGCAGCTCACATTTGCTGCCAGCCACTTACGGCAGCCCACTGCAGCTTCACTGCAGCCTACGCAGTCGCCCAGCTCCAGGTCGAGCTGTTGTTCACCATTTTAGCAGTAGAGGGCAGTGTCACTGGCCCTCATGTGGGATCCGAACCGGGGCCCTCTGCTCAGAGCTGGTGTCCAAAGCCAGCTCTTAACCAACGTGCCACTTGGCCAGCCCTATATATATTTTTAATTATTGTTGACATTCAGTGTTATATTAGTTTCAGGTGTACAGCACAGTGATTAGGCATTTATGTCATCTATTAAATGATCTCCCCAATAAGTCCAGTACCTATCTGACACCCTGCGTAGTCTTTACAACATTATTTACTATATTCCCCATACTGTTTTTCACATCCCTGTGACTATTTTGTGGCTACAAATTTGTACTTCCTAATACCTTCACCTTTCGCACCTATCCTTTAAGCCCCCTCCCATCTAGCAACCATTAGTTTGTTCCCTGTATCTATGAGTCTATTTCAATTTTCTTTATTTTGTTCTTTAGATTCCACATATAAGTGAGATCATATGTGTGACTTTATTTCACTTAGCATAATATCCTTTAGGTCCATGTTGTTGCAAATGGTAAGATTCATTCTTTTTTAGGACAGCGTAATTATACAAATATACCACAATTTCTTTATCCAGTCGTCTATTGATAGGTATTTTGGTTGTTTCCATATCTTGGCTATTGTGAATAGTGCTGCAATAAACATAAGGGTGCATATATTTTTCGAATTAGTGTTTTGTCTTTGACTAAATACCCAGGAGTGGAATTGCTGGGTCATAAGGTAGTTCTATTTTTAATTTTTTGAGGAATCTCTATACTGTTTTCCATTGTGGCTGAACCAATTTACAATCCTACCAACAGTGCATAAAGGTTCCCTTTTCTCCACATCCTCGCCAACACTTGTTTGCTGATTTATTGATGATAGCCATTCCAACAGGAGTGAGGTGGTCTCTCATTGTGGTTTTTATTTGCATTTCTCTAATGACTAGTGATGTTGAGCATCTTTTCATGTCTATTGACCATCTGTATGTCCTCTTTGGAGAAATGTCTATTTAGGTCCTCTGCCCATTTTTTAAATTGAATTGTTTGTTTATTTTGGTGTTGAGTTGTATGATTTTTAAAATAAATTTTTAAATTTTCAAAATTTATTTTATTTTATTTATTAATCCCTTATCAAATCTACCATTGGCAAATATCTCTCCTATTCAGTAGAATGTCTTTTTGTTTTGTTGATGTTTGCTTTGCTGTGCAAAAACTTTTTAGTTTGATGTAGTCCCAATTGTTTATTTTTTGTTTTCCTGAGGAGATATATCAGTAAAAATATTATGAAGGGTAATGTCTCAGAGTTTACTTCCTATATTTTCTTCAAGGAGTTTTATGGTTTCAGGTCTTACATTTAAGTCTTTAATTCATTTTGAGTTTATTCTTTTTTTTTTTTTTGAATTGGGGAATTGAGGGAGGGGAACAGCCAAGTTGTCCTTCAGTCTTAGTTGTGGAGGGCGCAGCTAGCTCAGCTCCAAGTCCAGTCGCCATCCGGCTTCCTGTCAGCAGCTCACAGCTGCTTAACTCAAGGTGCCATGTGTTTAATCTTAGTTGCAGGTGGGCGCAGCCCATCATCCCATGCAGGAGTTGAACTGGCAACCTTATTGTTAGGAGCACATGCTTTCACCAGCTGAGCCAACCTGCCGCCTATTGGCAGCTCACCGGCAGCTCATCTCAGGCGTAGCTCACTGGCCCATGTGGGAATCCAACCGACGATCCTGTTGCTCAGAGCTCGCACTCTTTTTTTTAATTTTTTTTTTATTGGGGTATTGGGGAGATGGGAAGAGCACTGGGAAATCAGGGGAAGGGGAACAGACAAGTTGCTGTCGTTTTGTTCTTCAGTCTAGTTGTGGAGGACGTTGCTTCACTGGCCCAAGTTGGCACCATCATTGCGCTCTTCCCAGGTGAGGCAGATCAGTCGCCGGCTTCTGGACGGCCGCTCACTGCGGCTGCTGGCCGCTCACGCTGGCTGCTGGCTACACACGGTAGCCCATGTCAGCCCACTGCCACAGGGGGCTGCAGCCTACGCCGTCGCTGGCGACTCACAGCAGCCCAGCTCCAGGTTGAGCTGTTGTTCAGCATCTTAGCTGTGGAGGGCAGTGTCACTGTCCCTCATATGTGGGATCCGAACCGGGGCCCTCTGGCGTCCCAAGCCAGTTCTTAACCATTGCACCACTCAGCCGGCCCTTTTTTTTTTTTTCTTTCAGAGCTCGCACTTTTAACCAACTGAGCCACTCGGCTGGCCCCTGAGTTTATTCTTGTATTTGGCATAAGAAGGTGGTCCAGTTTAATTTTTTTGCATGTTTCTGTCCAGTTATCCCAGCATTATTTATTAAATATACTCTTTTTACCCCAATGTAAATTCTTGCTACTTTTGTTATAGATTAAATGACCAAATAGGTATGGATTTATTTCTGGACTCTATTCTTTTCCACTGATCTATGTGTCTGTTTTTATGCCAATACCATGCTATTTTGATTACTATAGCCTTTTAGTATAATTTGATGTCAGATAGCATGATATCTCCAGCTTTGTTCTTATTTCTCAGGATTGCCATGGCTAGTCAGGGTCTTTTATTGTTCCGTATAAATTTTAGGATTATTTGTTTTAGTTCTGCAAAAAACACCATTAGTATTTTGATAGGGATTGAATCTGTATATTGCTTTGGGTAGTATGGACATTTTAACTATATTATTCTTCCTATTCATGAGCTTGGTATATGTTTCCATTTATTTGTATCTTCTATAATTCTCTTCAATGCCGCATAATTTTCTGAGCACAGGTCTTTTACTTCTTTGATTAAATTTATTGCTAAGTATTGTATTTTATTTATTTATTTTTGGATGCAATTGTCAATGGAATTGTTTTCTTAATTTCTCTTTCAGATAGTTCGTTATTGGTGTATAAAAAATGCAACCAATTTTGAATATTAATTTTGTATGCTGCTATTTTACCAAATTCATTTATCAATTCTAATTGTTCTTTGGTGGAATCTTTGGAGTTCTCTATATATAGTATGTCATCTGCAAATAATGACAATTTTCCTTCCTCCTTTCCAATTTGGTTGCCTTTTATTTCTTTTTCTTGTCTGAATGCTGTGACTAGAACTTACAGTACTACCAGTACTATGTTGAATAAAAGTGGTGAAAGACAAAACCTTGTCTTGTTCCTGATGTTAAGGGCAATGCTTTTAGCTTTTCCCCATTGAGTATGATATAGCTATGGGTTTGTCATATAAGGCCTTTATTATGTTGAGATATGTTCCCTGTATTTCCACTTTGCTGAGAGTGTTTATCATAAATGGATGTTGGATCTTGTCAAGTGCTTTTTCTGCATCTGTTGATATGACCATATGATTTTTATTTTTCATTTTATGTGATGTATCACATTAATTGATTGGTGGATATTGAACCAACCTTGCATACCAGAAATGAATCCCACTTGATTGTGGTGTATGATCTTTTTAATGTATTGCTGAATTCAGTTTACTAATATTTTGTTGAGGATTTTTGCATCTATGTTCATTGGGGATAGTGGCCTATAGTTTTCTTTTTGTGTAATGTCTTTGTCTGGTTTTGGAATCAGGGTAAGGTGGCCTTGTAAATGAGTTTGGGAGCCTTTCCTCCTCCTGGATTTTTAGGAATAGTTTGAGAAGAATAGGTGTTAATTGTTTTTTGAATGTTTGGTAAAATTCACCTGTGAAGCCATCAGATCCAGGGCTTTTATTAGTTGAGAACTTGTTGATTACTGATTCAGTTTCATTGATAGTAATCAGTTTGTTCAGATTTTCTGTTTCTTCTTTATTCAGCTTTGGAAGATTGTATGCTTGTAGGAATTTATCCATTTCTTCCAGTTTGTCCAATTTGTTGGCATATACTGTATTTCCCCACGTATAAGACGCTCCCATATATAAGATGGACCTTAATTTTGGGGCCCGAAATTTGAAAAAAAATGTATTACATAAAGTTATTGAACTCAAGTTTTATTCATCATAAAATTCATACAACTCCTCATCTCTGTCAAAACTCCCAACCATTAGCTTGTCCTCATCTGTGTCTGATGACGAATCACTGTCTTCATACATTGCCTTGTCCTCAGTTCCATCCATGGCATTTGAAATGCCATGCTTCCTAAATGACTCGACTACGATCTACAACAACCCAGTTTTTAGACCCCAGATTTTTCGAAAAGGGGTGAGTCTTATACATGGGGAAATACGGTAGTTTTTTGTAGTATTTTTCTTTAAAATTTTTGTATTTCTGTGGTGTTGGTTGTCACATCTCATTCATTTGTAATTTCATTTATTCGATGAACATGGTTAAAGGTTTGTCAGTTTTGTTTATTTTTTCAAAAATAAACCAGCTCTTGGTTTCATTGATCTTGTCTTTTTTTTTTTTTTCTATTTCATTTACTTCCACTCTGATCTTTATTATTTCCGCCTGTACTCACTTTGGGCTTTGCTTGTTTTTTTTTTGTTCCCTTAGGTGTAAANATAAACCAGCTCTTGGTTTCATTGATCTTTTTTTTTTTTTTTTTTTTTAATTTTTAGTTTCTATTTCATTTACTTCCACTCTGATCTTTATTATTTCCGCCTGTACTCACTTTGGGCTTTGCTTGTTTTTTTTTTGTTCCCTTAGGTGTAAATTTAGACTGTTTTCTTGTTTCTCTAGGTAGGCCTGCATGCTATGAATTTCTCTCTTAGGACTGCTTTTATTGTGTCCCATAGATTTTGGGTTATTGTGTTTTCATTTCATTTTCATTTGTCTGAAGATGTCTTTTGATTTCTTGATCTCATTGCTGACCCATTCATGATTTAGTAGCATGTTAATTAGTCTCCATGTGTTTGTGTGTATTTGTTTTTTTTTCTTTCTTGTCATTGATTTCTAGTTTTATACCATTGTGGTCAGAGAAGACTCTTGATATGATTTCAGTCTTCTTAAATTTGTTGAGACTTGTTTTGTGGCCTCATATGTGGTCTGTCTTGGAAAATGTTCCATGTGCACTTGAGAAGAATGTATATTCTGCTGTTTTGTGGTGAAATACTCTGAAAATATCAATGAAATACACTTGCTGTATTGTGTTATTTAAGGCCACTGTCTCCATGTTGATTTTCTGTCTGGAAGATGTATCCCTTGGTGACAGCGGGTGTTGAAGTCCTCAACTATGATAGTGTTACTGTTGATCTCTGTCTTCATGTCAGTCAGTATCTCTTTTATATATTTAGGTGCTCCTATATTGGGTGCATAAATGTTTACTAAAGTGATATCCTCTTGTTGGATTGATCCCTTCATTATTATATAATGTCTTTGTTTCTTATTATATTCTCTATTTTAAAGCCTATTTTGTCTGATATAAGAATTGCTGCCCCAGCTTTTGTCTCGTTTCCATTTGCATGAAATATCTTTTTCTATCCTTTACTGTCAGTGTGTGTGTTTCTTTTGATCTGGGAGGGGAAAGAGGGGGCAGTGGGTCTCTTGTAGACAGCATATGCAGGTGTCTTATATTCTTTTTAAGATTTTATTGGGGAATCAGGGGAAGGGTATCACGTCCCGTGTGACAAGGGCTGGGGGACTCGAGGAGGGGCAGCGAAGGGTTAAGAAATCACAAGAGTCAAAAGTAGAGCTTCTGTGGTCCAGGGGTCTGGTCTCTGCAGACTGAGAGAGCCCTAATATTGGCAGGCGTAAAGCTTTTATTTACAAAGGTCACAAAGAGGTCAATTTGAATATCTATACCCAGTTAATTGATTCAGTTAGACTGGCAGCTGCTTCACCCGAAACTCATTGTGATTAAGCAGGAGACCATTCCCTCGGATCTTAGCTTTCCAAGACACTTCCTTATGACTTCAAAGGATTAGTGCGCAGGAGCATTCTAATCGGCAGCTGCAAGGTGACAGAAGGGGAACAGACAAGTTGCTGTCCTTTTGTTCTTCAGTCTAGTTGTGGAGGACATTGTTTCATTGGCCCATGTTGGTATTATCATTGCGCTCTTCCCGGGTGAGGCAGATTGGTCGCTGGCCTCTGGACGGCTTCTCACAGAGGCTCGTCGCAGCTCACACTAGCTGCTGACCACACACAGTAGCTTATGGCAGCCCACCGCAGCAGGGGCTGCAGCCTACTCCATCGCCATCGACTCACAGCAGCCCAGCTCCAGGTCGAACTGTTGTTCACCATTTTAGCTGTAGAGGGCAGTGCTACTGGCCCTCATGTGGGATCCGAACCGGGGCCCTGCTGCTCAAGCTGGCATCCCAGGCCAGTTCTTAACCAACGCGCCACTTGGCCGGCTCTATTTTTTTATCTATTCAGTTACCCTATGTCTTTTGATTGGAGCATTTAACCCATTTACTTTTAAAGTGATTATTGACAGGCACACAGTTGTTGCCATTTTATTCATATTTTTTATCTTGGTGTTTTGTTTCCTTTTTTCTTCTGCTTAATGGAATCCTTTTAACATTTCTTGTAATACTGGGTTGATGGTAATGAATTCCTCTAGATTTTTCTTATCTGGGAAATTATTTATGTGTCCTTGAATTTTAAATGATAGCCTTGCTGGGTAGAGCAGTCTTGGTTTGTAGGTCCTTGTTTTTAATTTGAATATTTTCTGCAATCCCTTCTGGCCTGCAAAGTTTCTATTGAGAAATGAGTTGCTAGTCTTATGGGAGCACCCTTGTAAGTAACTAGTTGTCTTTCTCTTGATGCTTTAGGATTCTCTCTTTGTCTTTAACCTTTGCCATTTTAACTGTGGTGTGTCTTGATATGGGCCTGTTTGGGTTCATCTTGTTTGGGACTCTCTGCGCTTCCTACGCTTGTATGTCATGTTCCTCTACCAGGTTAGGGAAGTTTTCAGTCATTATTTGTTCAAATTGGTTCTCAATCCCTTGCGTCCTGTCTTCTCCTTCTGGTACTCTTATAATGAATATTGTTGCATTTGATAGTGTCTCACAGGTCCCTTAAACTATCTTTGTTTTTTTCATTCTTTTTTTCTTTTTGTTGTTCCAATGGATGTATTTTGCTACCTTGTCTTCTAAATCGCTGATTTCATCTTCTGCTTCATCTAATCTGTTGGTGATCCCTCCTAGTATATTGTTCCTTTCAGTTATTGTATTCTTTATTACTGACTTGGTTCCCCGCCCCCATGGTTTCTGAGTTCTTTATGCTAGTTATCTCTTTGTTGATGTTCTCACTAAGTTCCTTAAACATTCTTATTATCTGTGTTTGAAACTGGTAGGTTGGTTGCCTCCATTTTATTTAGCTCTATTTCTGGAGGTTCCTCCTGTTCATTTATTTGGGATATATTTCTTTGTTTCCTCATTCTGGCTGCCTCTGTGTGTTTGCTTCTATGTATTAGGTAGATCTCCTATGTCTCTCAGTCTTTGCTGGGTGGCCTTACATAGTACGTGTCCTGTGTGTTCCAATGGCACAGGCTCCATAATCACCTGTGTGTGTGTTCCAGGAGTGTCCCTTCAGTGTGTTGTGTGCGCTCTCCTGTTGTAGTGGAGCCTTTATTGTTTTGGCACATCACTGAGTGGGATTGACTCCCAGGCTGACTGACTGAGGATTGGCTATGCCCACAGTGTATGAGCTGCTGTGTGTGGGCTGACCCCTCAGAGGAGGCTTTGCCCATGCAGGCTGTTGTGTCTGTTGAGACCCCCCCACTTTGGGTGTGCCGCTTGTGGGACTAACCAGGTAGTGCTGTGGTGTGGTCTGAGGCTGGCCTCTGTGTGGTTTTTTTGGTGTCTCTTGGGAGGGGCTCCCTTGCAGGGCAATTTCAGCCATGGCTCTGACTTGCCTGTGGCTACCTGGTAGGAGCCAAAGAGCTATATGTGGTTGGCAGCTGTCTCTGCTGGAACTGGAGTTATGTGAGTGTGACCTCTTTGTGAACCGAGGCTGGCTTCCATCAGTATTGGACCTGGGGCAACTTAGCAAAAACTCACGGTCCCCTAATTCTATTGCTACCTGCCAGGAGCCCATAAGGCTTAACTGTTGAAAGAGCCTCCTTAGGTGCATGGACCAGGCTCTTTGACCCGGAGCTGAGAGCATCCTTTGGTAATGCAGCCCTGCCTGGGTAGGGTGGAGTCTCAGGGAGTCATGAGATGTGGGTGATGGTTTTCACAAGTTCATGCAGATTCAGTTCTTGCACCGATGCCTGGCCTGTGACCACTTTGCACAGCTCCCTAGAACACATAGCCAGCCACTGCTCTCCTTGAGGCAATTCCTGGCCTGTGACCACTTCTCAAAACGTCCTTAGAACACTGCAGCTAGCTACTGCTTGCTGCAGGCTTGCAAATCCCCAAGAGCTGCCCAAGAGTGGCTGCAGCGCTGGTCTTAGGTTATACCGCCCACCAGCAAACATTTCTGAGGCCACCATGGGCCGTCCATTACTACATAAAGGCCTCCACAGCCTGTGGGGGTGGGGCCAGCGGCCTAGCAGTGAAGACTGTCCGAGGTATTGTAGCACCAGCTGTGCTGCGGGGCTTGGGAACTTAGGGCATCACCAAGGTGGTGCACACACACACATTCTACCAGACCAGTGTGGTCCCAGACTTTGTCCTTTGGGGGAGAGCTCAGCACAGAAAAGATGGCATCATTCTGTAAGACTACATGTGGGTCAGGCTCCACACAGGGATAATAATGGCCCCTGTCCCTCCAGCCTTTTCCCCAAAGTCACACAATTCAGTCTTACCCTGTATGTGTCTGGGCCTCTTGAGTTGCCACCCCTCCACCAGAGAGCAGGTGAGTGTTTGTAGGCAAATGAGTCTGTGTCCAGGCTCTGTAAGAGGGCCTCTGGGTTTCCAGCTGTCTTCCATCTCACCGGCACAGGCAGATAGAGTCCTCTCTGACTTTCACTGCCAGATGTGGGAACTCCTCTTCCTAGCACAGGACCTCTGATCTGGGGATCTCTGCCACTAAGGTTTCCCTCCCAGCATTCAACCACTCCCTGTGGGTTTGGGCTCAGTCCGTTTCACATCTCTGCCCCTCCTACCAGTCTTAATGTGGCCTCTTCTTTATATCCTTAATTATAAGGATTGTGTTCAGCTAGTGTTCAGATGATTCTTAAGGTAAATTGTTCTGTAATTTATTTGTAGTTTTGTTGTGATCCTGGGAGGCAGCAGATACAGTGTTTACCTAATCTGCCATCTTGGACTCACCTCCTCAGGTCTGCGTTTTTAAAACCACTCCTTAGGAGCCCTGTGGGCAAGGACTCATGGGGTGAGACCAATTTGGAAGCTGTTGCAGGGGCTCATCCTTGAGTTGGAGTGGGTTTGTATATCTTTTTTAGAGAAATGTCTATTCAGATCCTTGACCCATTTTATAATTAGGCTGTCTTTTCAATTTCCTGATGGTGTCCTTTGAAGCACACAAACTTTTAATTTTGATGAAGCCTCAGTACAAAGTCAGGTCAGGCACCCCCTGACTACAAAGCTCTCCCACTGCATTTCTTGCTTTTGAGCCCTGACCCTTAGTTCCCGCATTCTCACAGCTAATGTCCTTTCTGCCCTCTTCCCAGGGATGGTTGCAGAGGAGTACAATGCCTTCTTCTACTCGCTGGTATCCCAGGACACACAGGAAATGGCCTACTCAACCAAGCGGCAGAGGTTCCTGGTAGACCAGGGCTATAGCTTTAAGGTATGTGTCCATTTGGTGTCTGGTAAGAGTGGGACCACAGCTTTTTTTGTACCCAGGCCTCCAGGAGAAGTGGGGCCACTGTTCGCACCAGTGTGGCACAGAGCTCAGGCAGGTGCAGAGCATTAGGGGGCTTGAGGCCCTGTTGCAGACTCCCTTTGTCTTTGCATGATTGCAGGGGACTTTGAGGGAGAATATTGTGCAGGATCTCCTCCTGCCTCCAGCTTCCCACAGTGAATGGTCAAAGGAGGGGGCCTCTGAAGCAAAAGGCTGGAATCTCTGCTTGTTAACTTTTTACAGTTGTCCTGTGCAGAGACCGTTAGATGTTGGGAGGGACATGTGCAAGCCTCTTAGGACTTGAGGTGCTATGTAAGTCTGAGCCCCTGGGTTATTTTCTCAGGGGGTGCCCCCTCCAGATAGCTGGTACAGCTCTTCCCAGGTGGTAAGCTGGGCCTCACAGACATCAGAGCCATTCAGTGTACAAATCCGGTATTTGAATAACTTGCAAAATTCTAAAGCTTTGTCTAATTTTCACTGGCTGGGCTTTTGCTTTTTTTCCTGCTGACACAAATAGTTTCTATCAGGATTTAGTTCCCAAGGGTTTTTATTTGTGAGGGTGGGTGGAGGATGCTGGAAGCAGGGTACTGAAAGGACTTCACTAGAACTTGTGTATACACATTCCCAGGTTCTTGATTTGAGGAAGACTGGGCTGCCTTGTCAGACACTTTCGAGTGTATCTTTCTGTAAACTGATGAGAACGTATTGCTAGCCTTAGACAAGAGGACTGGGTTGTCTGAGGCCTCCTCCTTTAGCCAGAGGCAGTGACACTTCCAGACTCCTCATGTTGGGCCAGAGGACAGGACTCTTGGGACAGTGAAGGATTTGCATTGTGACCTTTATATATAAAAGTATGTGCTGATGACATCATTCCTGCCTCCTGATGCCTCGGACAGTCATAGTGGTCGGAGAAGCATGGAGTGAGTAAGTGCGGTGGGTTCTTGAAGGGTGAGCTCGACAAAAAGGCACCTAAGCACTGGCTGTCGGTGTTGGCAGGAGCAGCCTTGGTCTCCCTCACCTTCAGTAGTGCCATTGAGAGCGGCCGGGTTAGAATTCCCAGAGTCGTGACCCTGGTGGGGTGACCAGGCCAGGGCAAGAGGTGTCCCATGCCTATACTCCGGATGTGTAACCACCGGAAGGGCTCAGCCAGATCCTGCTTCTAGAAATATTCTTTTAATTAAAATTACGAGAAGAATTAAAAGAGAGGAAAACGTTCCCTTTACACAAGCAATCCCAGCTTTCTGCAGGGATAAGTAGGCCTTGTAGTAGTAAGTTATCCCCAAAGAAAGGAACACCAGGTCTTCTATCTTCTCGCTTTTTTAGAAAAATCCTTGTAAGTCCATTCTCGTCACTTTGTTATTTCTAAGTGCTCCCTCCTGCTGGAAGCCCTGGGTCCAAGCCGGGAGGTGGAAGCCCCTTCTCAGGGGCAGCAGGCTGTGCAGTCTAGTCTCTGATACCTTCCTTTCCCTGGTGCAAGATGGGAAAACTACCAGAGTATGAGTTTCAAGTTTTCCAAGATCCCTGTGGGTCTTCCATAAATGGTCATTTAGTAGCTGTGTGTTGGGAGCAGATTTCTCTAGCATCTTTGTAACCGTTCCTGCCTCGCAGTCGTTGAGAATGCTCCTTGTTGATGGTGGCTGCTGAAGCTAGTCTCTGGACTGCCCAGAGGAGCTGTCCGCTGTCAGCTCCCTACTCTGCCAGGCCTGAGGGAAAGAACCCAGGGGACAGGGGGTGGGGTCAAGGGAGAGAAAACAAGAGGACATGTCGCCTGCTGGTTTTGGCTCTGCAGGTGATCACAAAGCTTGCTGGCATGGAGGAGGAAGAGTTGGCATTCTCGACGAAAGAGGAACAACAGCAGCTCTTACAGAAAGTCCTGGCAGCCACTGACTTGGACGCGGAGGAAGAGGTGGTGGCAGGAGAATTTGGCTCCAGATCCAGTCAAGTGAGTGGGTGGGGCTTCAGGTGTCAATTCCCCCTAAGGACCGAATTCTTAGACACCCAAATGTGCGTTCGCGCGCGCACGTGTGTGTGTGTGTGTGTGTGTGTGTGCGCGCGCATGCAATTTCCTGAAAAACTTGGAAAACACAGGCAACTATAGAGAAGAGGATAGTAATAACCCGTTAACTATTGGTGTGACCTTCCTTCTGTACATACTGTTTCACATGGCTTAGCCCACGGTGGCTGTAATTGGATTCCTGCTCTGTTCATGTAACAGTTGGTGTAAGTATGTTAGTATTTTGATGTTGGAGCCCAGGATGCAAACATGACCGCAGGCTCTCACTGAAGTGGCTGCAGGAAGGACTGGGACGGGCTTGGGCTGCCGCTCTTGCTTGGGCCTGGGCAAGTTGTTTCATCTCAGATTTCCCCCTCAGTCATGGGGATGAGCCTTCAGCTTGTAAGACAGGTCTGATGCTAAACTCATATTGTAGTTTCAACACTTACTTTGAAAAATTTAGAGTGTTCTGAAAATACTTATCTTCTCATTTATTCTGCAAATATTATTGAATGTCTACTGTGTGCCAGGCCAATACAATATGGTATAATTAATGCAAGTGTCATTATGAGGAATTATCAGGCCTTCCAAGGAAAAAAGTACAGTTTAGGTAGGTGCTCTGGAAATGAATCGGTATTAGAGCCAAAAGGTGAGCAATGACTGGAACAAGGAGAGCCAGCATCGCCTAGGGGTATGCTGCCATTCCTGCTACCTGAGATCTTCTCCTCTCAGACCCAGGGTGGGGACTCGATCTCTCTCTAGCACCCGACACGCAAGCCCCACAGAAACTTCCTGCCTCTGACCGTGTCCTGAGGTGAGGTCTATCAGTCCCACCTCACAGGGTCACCAAGTCAGGCTGTCGTAGGCATTACCGCTCTTTAAGAGCTGTGTGATCTTATACAAGTTACTTAACCTCTCTGTGTTTCAGTTTCCTCTTCTGCGAGATGGGGATTACAGTGGTTGTGAGGATTAGATAAGTTAATACATGTAAATACTGCCTAGAACCATGCCTGAAACATAGTAAGTGGTTAATAAATGTTAATTAAAAATAAAATTTGTTAAACTTACCAATTTTATAAACTTTTTATAAATGTTATAAAAGGACTGTCTTTCCCCCTGGAAACTGACAGTGGGTCGGGTCCCCCACAGGTGTCTCGGCGCTTTGGCACAATGAGCTCCATGTCTGGGGCCGACGATACTGTGTACATGGAGTACCATTCGACTAGGAGCAGGGCTGCCACCAAGCACGTGCACCCACTGTTCAAGCGCTTCCGGAAGTGACATCCATGGAGTCATGTAGGCGAAGGCTGGGTGCTCAGACCAACACTGGAAAAGGGATTTTCAATGTAACATTTTCTTTCCATTTCTATATTCATGTGCTTTCCTCTAGCATTGGCCAAACTGATGTAGATTCAGTATCTGTTGACTGTGTGGAAGAAATTGCATCAAGAACTTGGTTCTATCTTCATGAATCATACAGGGCGGACTATATTTTTTGATCTTTTCAAACTTGAAAAGTTTGTAGTCATACAGGGGAGTAGTCATTCCTGTATATAAAAATTTGTAATATTTAAGGTGTATTTGTCTTAATGTTCTACTGAATAAACAAATGGACCATTTAATCATGTTCGTTATCGATGTCCTTACGCCTTGTCATATGCATGGGTCATATCTGGATGACAAACCTCCATCAAGGCCCCACTTTATAGGTGGAGGAGTGAGATGGAGCCCATATGGCCTCAGGAAGCAACTGGGTGGAGGTGTTGACGGGCCAGGCCCCGGAGCTGGGGGTAGGTGGTCCAGGCGGAAGGACGAACTTGAGCAGTTTGCAGTGCTGCCTGCACTGTGGACACCCACAGTGTGTAGGTCCTGTAGTTCATCTGAAGATCATCATCTCCTTAGAAAACCACAGTGCACATAGCTCCTGGTAGTTGATCTTCTCTGAGTGAATGACCTCTTATTTCTCTCCCAGAATACATTTCTGGTATTTGTGGGAGACTGGATTCCTCTTCTAATAGCATCTTACTCTAAAAACCCTTGGGTCTTTAATGGCTAGTTTCTTTATTCTGGAAAATGTCTTTGGGCTGTTTTTCTGTTGTTCCTGATATGAAAGAAAAGGTGTTAAGGAAAAGACAGACAAAGCAGGATTGCTCCCTAAAAGAAAGACACACAGGGCCGGCCGAGTGGCTCAGTTGGTTAAAAGTTAGCTTAAGAGCGCAAGCTCTGGGGAACAGGGCTGCCAGTTCGATTCCCACATGGGCCAGTGACGCTGCGCCTGAGCTGAGCTGGTGCTGAGCTGCCAACAGGTGGCAGGATGGCTCAGCTGGTGAGAGCACATGCTCCTAACAACAAGACTGCCTGTTCGATGGCGGTCTACACCCGCCCGCAACTAAGACTGAACTCGGCACCTTGAGCTGAGCTGCTACCTGGATTGCTCAGTGGATAGAGAGTGTGCTCTTAACAACAAGGCTGCTGGTTCGACTCCCACATGGGATGGTGGCTATGCCCACCCGCAACTAAGATTGAACACAGCACCTTGAGCTTAGAGGCCACGAGCTGCCAACGGCCAGCCAGATGGTGACTGGCGCCCTCCACAACTAAGATTGAAGAACAACAACTTGGCTGGTCTCCCTCCCCAAACCCCCTCCCCGCCCCCCAAGGAAAAGAAAAACATACAGGCATAGGTCATGAAGACAAACGTGTTATTTTGCAATGGAGGCTCATTCTGATAGGCAGCAGTATTGACACCTGGGGAGTGTTGAAAGCCCGTGCTAAATATAAATAAGGCCTGTAAATTTGGGGTCCCTGCCCACCCCTACAGCTCTGCACCAGCCTTTCATTCCCGTAGTCAGTGCCCTCAGCCTGTATGGCTGCTGAAGCAGCCACTGACCAACTCTGGGAAGAAGACTGTCCATTCTGTCAGGAGTACTTTGAAGCAAGAGTCACCTTCCTGAATCCTACTTTGCTGAGGGGCCTTTTGGGGCCAGACAGCCTGGCCGTGAAAACCCTGGAAGAGTCCTGAGCAGTCAGCCCTGAGGCTTCTGCTCAGGAATGTAGATGCTGAGGCCTGCACACCTACCCATCACATCCCAGAGGGCTGGCACCTCCTGTTTCTCATTCCCTACCGTGTCTCCTGACAATGCTGGATTTTAACTGTGATCCTGGAAGACGGACTGTTAAAGAAATCCTCTATCTTTTGTAATCTGGAAAACAGCTTACTGCAAAGAACCACCCTTCACATATGGCTTAGATAGGACTCAGGGCTACCCCTGTTTACCTGTGACAAGGCCAGACACATGCCTTCTAAATTCCCATTGTTTGGGGCTGGCCAAGTGGCACGTTGGTTAAGAGCTGGCTTGGGATGCCAGCTCTGAGCAGCAGGGCCCCGGTTCGGATCCCACATGAGGGCCAGTGACACTGCCCTCTGCAGCTAAGATGGTGAACAACAGTTTGACCTGGAGCTGGGCTGCTGGGAGTTGCTGGCAAGGGCGTAGGCTGCAGCCCCTGCTGCAGTGAGATGCCATAAGCTACCGTGTGTGGCCGGCAGCCAGTGTGAGCAGCTGGCAGCCGGTGTGAGCTGCCAAGAGCTGCCGTGAGTGGCCGTCCAGAGGCCAGTGACCGATCTGCCTCATCCAGGAAGAGCGCAATGATAATACCAACATGGGCCAGTGAAGCAGCGTCCTCCACAACTAGACTGAAGAACAAAAGGACAGCAACTTGTCTGGTCCCCTTCCCCTGATTCCCCAGCGCTGTTCTCCTCCCCCGATTCCACAATAAAATCTTTAAAAATAAATAAATAAATAAATCCCATTGTTTGCCTCAAAGTGATTAGTTGAATAGCTTGTCCCCTGATCAGTTGGAACAAAATGCTCATTACCCAAACCTTGGGCAAGATTCTCCTTCCCTCAGTTCCCGGGATTTTGGCCCACCCTTAGCTGACAGCTCCTCCTGAAAACAGGCTAGACTCAGTAAAATACTGTATGACCTACTGACCGACCATGCCACTCCCATTAATCCCACTTCCCGACACCTCCTTTCTACTTGTTTCCTCCTCCCTATATAAGGTTTTGCAAGGACAAAGTACCAAATAGAGCTGCATAAAGAACTTGAGATTTGCTTAGGGTTCCTCAAGTCTTCCCCTGAGCATGGATTAGCACATGAATGTAAGGAAGTACCCGAGGCTGGGAAAAAACTGCATGCAGGGATTCAGGGAGTTTACCCAAGGCTTGGTCTATTCCTGTTCCCACCAGCCAGAGTGAACAACCCCATAATCCACAGGGCATCTGGTAGTTTTCAGATTTGCCTCAGTAGTGTAGAAACTTAGACCTAACCTAATGCTGCATTGGTCCTGTTGAAAAAAGTCTAAAAGCAAGACCCGAAAGGATCAAACTATTTCCAAGTAACTTAACACATCCCAGAACAAAATTAATTATTGCAATACAAAAAGTATCCAGCAACCAATAAAATAAAACTCACAATGTCTGACATCCAATCAGAAATGACCAGGCAAGAAAAGGGCCTGGAAAATATGACTCAATGAAAAAAGAAAATCAAATGGATGCAAAAATGATCCAGATGATAGAATTAGTATACAGGGCATTAAATGTTGTAACTATTTCATATGTTCACAAAGCTAGAGAAAGATTTTTAATTTTAAGTAGACATGGAAGATATAAAAATGACCCACATAAAACTTCTAGAGATGAAAACTGCAATGTGTAAAATGAAAAGTATACTTTGTGGGTGTTTTGGGCAGCTTCTGAAATGGCTCCAATTATCCCACCTTCTGGTACTCAGGCCCTGTGCATTCCTCTCCCTTGAGTGTGAGCTGGAAGTACAGACTTGCTTCTATTGGATAAAATCAAAAGTAATGGGATATCCAGGATTAGGGTACAAAAGACTGACTTTCATCTTGTTTCAACACTCTGACACTTCTCATTTGCTTGCCCTGACAAAGCGAGCTGAGCTGCTTGGTGGAGAGGCCCACATGGCAAGGAACTGAGGAGGTGCCTCAGTCCAACGGCCCATAGTGGACTGAATTCTGTCAGCAGCCCTACAGTGAGCTTGGAAACGGATCCCCCCCCCACCCCCCGCCAATGAGACTGAGACAGTAGCCCTAACCTAATCTCTGACTGCATCCTGTGAGAGACCCTGAACCAGAGGACCCAACTGAGGATCTGGATTCCTGGATTCCTGATGCACAGAAACTGAGATAATAAATGTTATTTTAAACAACTCAATTTTAAATTTTTAAACATTTTTCTTATTTACAATTTTTGTTTTATAAAATCAGGCATCTGCTATGTGCCTAGGACCTTTTATTTTTATTTAAATTTTATGAAATTTATTGGGACGACAATGGTTAGTTAAATTACATGTTTCAGGTGTACAATTCTGTAACACATCATCTATACATCACATTGTGTGCTCACCACCCAGAGTCCGTTCTCCTTCCTTCACCATCTATTTGACCCCCTTTACCCTCATCTACCACTGCCCTCCTCCCTCCCCGCACCCTCTGGTCACCACTGAACTGTTGTCTGTGTCTGTGAGTTTTGTTTCTTCATTTGTTTGTCTTGTTCCTTTGTTGCTTTCAGTTTTATATCCCACATATCAGTGAAATCATATGGT
>NW_017736953.1:0-1263 GCF_001890085.2 Hipposideros armiger
TTTACAATTCAGATCTTTGGTTGCAGTACCACATTTCAAGTGTTCAATAGCCAGAGAGAAACAGAGATGAATGTCTCTATTTCTCTTTAGTTTCTCCCACCTTTATCCAATCCTTGTAAGGCAACGTTTGCTATTTGGGAATGTGTATGCACAACTTCAGGGAAAATTTCCTTCACTGACTCAGCTGAAGAGAGAGCATCATAATTTTTTTTTTTTAAGATTCTTTTGGGGAATTAGGGAAGGGGAACAGTGTTGGGGAATTGGGGAGGACGCAGCTAGCTCAGTCTTAGTTGTGGAGGGCGCAGCTAGCTCAGCTCTAAGTCCAGTCACCATCTGGCCACCTGTCGGCAGCTTGCAGCTGCTCAACTCAAGGTGCCGTATTCAGTCTTAGTTGTGGGGTGCGTAGCCCACCATCCCATGCAGGAGTCGAACCAGCAGCCTTGTTGTTAGGAGCAGGTACTTTCACCAGTGGCAGCTCAGCTCGGGCACAGCTCACTGGCCCATGTGGGAATTGAACCGGTGACCCTGTTGCTCAGAGCTGGTGCTCTTAATCAACTGAGCCACTCAGTTGGCCCTAGACCATCGTAATTTTAATACAGGGATTTTAAAGGAGAATAGAAGATTTCTAAAAAATTGTTTTTGTGTTTCTATGTGGTCTCAAATCTGTTTTCCTTTTTTTTAACCTTTAGTTGAGCATGCTAGAAGAAGATTTGTTGGCCCTGAAATCTCCTTCAAAAGAAAATATTGCAGATGTCTTAGAAACTTACCACACAAAGGTAATCTTGTTAATATTCTAACCTCAGATTTTAATTCATGGGGAAGGGGAAGTGATTGAAAAAGTAGCAGCTGGCGAACATTATAGTTGGTAAATATAAATAAATATATTGGGTTTTATTTACTTCAAAGCTCGATGGGAGAACCTGTGCTTCACAATTGTTAGGATGGTCATTTGAGAAGATGACTTCTTTACTGTGCAACTGCACTGCACGTCTTCTCATTGCTGGTGAATTTCAGTGCATTGCCTGTGATGGGCCCTTGCAGGGGCTTTTTACAAGGCATTGTGACATTTCTATAATGGAAGTTCAATGTTGACACTGTTTGTGAAGATGGTAAAGTGAAACTCTGGTATATAACTAAATATAATAAGGACATTGCAGCGTTTACTTTTAATTCCTTACTTATGTTGTCTAACTTGAATTTTTCTCCTAAGAGCCAAGAATCTATTAAAATGCTACGTGACTTCTAGTTAAACATGACAGATTA
>NW_017736954.1:0-1861 GCF_001890085.2 Hipposideros armiger
ATCCAATGACAGGTGTCCTTATAAGAAGTCCTGCTGGCCACAAGTGAAAGGCACCAAGAATTACTCTGCCACTAGAAGCTGGCAGAGAGGCAAGGGATGGATGCTTTCTCAGAGCCTCCTGACGGAACCAACCCTGCTGAAACTTCTGGCCTCCAGAACTGGGACTACAAGTTTACGTTGTTTTAAGCCACTGTTTGTGATCATTTGTTTCAGGGGCCCTAGGACACATCCACCGATGAACAGGTGTTCTCCTGCAAGCTCCCTCGGCTGAAATGGAAGGACACAGCAGGACACTGGAGACAGTGGCCCTGAGGGCCTGGTGATGATCCCCATCAGAGTCTCTCTTGACCACCCTACTGAGGGAACCCTATCTCCTCCCATCTCCTCTGGGAGCTTGGGGGACCAGAGGTCTAGCAGGCCTGTCTGCTCTCCCAGCCCTTGGACAGTCTTTCATTCGGAGGTAAGAGTAAGGAGTTTCTGTAACATGGTGCCTCAGTTAACCCATCACTGCAACTCAGTACAGAGGCCCTCTTTAAAGGCTTACTTTTGGTCACCCTGTCTTTATAAGAACAAACCCTGGAGGCCAAGCAGTGTCACCCTTGGCCTCCTGCCGTAGAGCTGTCTAGCATGTTCTCCACTGGTAGTCAACTGCTGGTTCTGTGGGTGTCCTGGAGCCAGCACAAACCCTTGGCAAGCCAGTGCCTTTTTGGGTACTGATTTCTGCCATGGTGATATTCTGCTTGGCACAAGCAGTGATGTCTGCGAGCCTGATTAATGATTTCATCTCCTCTATGGTCATATATTGGGGCAAGTCATTTTTATTGATGAGCGTCAGGACTGATGCTTCTGCAAGTGGTTCTGCAGAAAGGAGGCCCAGGAGCTGCACACACGATGCAGAGAGCTGGGTGGGGTTGGAGGCGTCCATTATGAACTGGAGAGAATAGCAGTTTTCATAGTAACTGGACCATGGGCAACCCACTAGCTCCTGGGTGGTGATCTTCCTGTGGATCATGATGTCAGTAAGGTGGGTGCCCACCATGTNCTCCCCCAAAGAGCCAAATGTGAGGCAGCATTGGTGTGGTAGAATCTGCACATGTGCACCACCTTGGGGATGCCCTGGGTCCCTGCCCAGACCAGCTAGTGCTGCACCATGAGGGGAACTCTGCTCCTACATGACCAGCCCCACCCCACAAGCTATGGAAGGCTTTGGCAGCATCCAGCAGCCTGCAGTGACCTGAGGAAATTTCTATGGCAGACAGTCAGCCACAACTTGCACTGCAGCCTCTCTTGGGTGGCTCTGAGGTGAGCAGTAACTGGCTATAGTATTCTCTGCATGTTTAATGAAGTGGCCATGGGCCCTGCACTGGTGCAAGAACTGAATCTGCATTAAATTTGTAAAGATCATAGCCCACACCCTGTGATTCCCTGAACCCCTGCCTCACCAAACAAGTGCTGTGTCACCAGAGACACTCAACACTGGGTCAACCAGCCTGGCCAGCACACCTAAGGAGGCTCTGTGAACAGCTGAACGTTATGGGCAGCCAGCAGGTGGCGACAAGAATAGGGGAGCCCTGGCTGGGCCTTTTTCTAGTCTGCTCCCCATCCAATACTGGTGGCAGCCAGCCTTGGTTCACAGTGATATCACCCCCACATGCTTACAGGTCCAGCACAGGCAGCAACCTACAGCATATAGCTTTGGAAATCCTGCCAGTTAGCCCCGGGCAGGTCACAGGAAAGACTGAAATTAACCTGCATGGGGGTCCCTCCCAAGTGACATGAGAAGCAAAACACCTGGAGGCCAGCTTCAGACCACACTGGAGCACTACCTGGTTAGCCTCATAAGAAACACACCCAAAGGGTG
>NW_017736955.1:0-1145 GCF_001890085.2 Hipposideros armiger
CCCACTAGATGGAGGTGGTGAAAATCAATATGGATTAAATATAAAAATCAGGTCAAGTGTGCTGACTTTTGGATATTTTTGATTATAGGGATAAGTTTAATTAATATTAGGTAATGTTAAGTATACAATGGTCAATTTTAAGGTTCATAAACTTTGTTTGACTGTATTTTTTAATGTAAATGGATGGCATTGGTTAACTTTAGATGTACCTGAGGTTAAGTATAGTCAACTGTAAGTATTTTTTTATTTTTTGGGTCAGTCAACAATACCCATCAATTTCTCAAAAATTAATTAATAAAACAAAAAGGGGGAGACTATAGGTATTCCTTGGGTGCCAAGGATACCAACCTTAACTAAATACATTTTTCCAATTTTAAGATTTCTAATTTTCACAGTTTTTAAAATTCTTTACAACGTCTTTATAATGGACAATTTTATCTAACAAGGACTAGATTCGGTCCTTGTGTGGGGGAAGGAATGTCTATGTTTCTTCCTAGGAACACAGGACGAAAGAGAAAAGGACATGCTCACAACAGAACACAGACACTCCAATTTGGATTCCAAATCGTTTGGTCCAGCCTGGTGACTCCCTGGTCGGATGGAATGTTCGCCTTAATTTGTTAGGTGATTGGTCCAGAGGGAAGACGATAAATCGACCTGTTCCTCAGTCACGTTCACCTTGTGGCAGAAAATTGGGACTTGACACCAAGGCTGTTCCGTGGAGAGACTGTCAAGGGAACAGCCCTGCCTGATAGGACATCCCTGGGACAGATCGATATATTGTTGACTGGTCACAGACTAATCGGACAAGTTGGGCCTGAGGGCTGGCCTCTGGACTATGGAGCTCTGATACGCAGTATCAACAAAACTCACTTTGGAGACTTGCGGGGGTGATGGGTGAGATCATCCAGATGGTTGAGTTCTGTAATTCAGGTACTCCCTGCATTCATGTGAGTGTCAGAGAAGATGGGACTAGAGATTGGACTACCACTGTTAAAACTGCTAATGTATCTGCTTGTGTTCCTTCCCCTTATGTGCTTTTGATTGAGAATATTATTATCTTCTTTGAGGGAAATCAGTTTAATGTATCTTGTTTTAATTGTAATTTAACGAACTGTGTTTCTTGGGTGCCATTTGGAACCCGT
>NW_017736956.1:0-1142 GCF_001890085.2 Hipposideros armiger
GGACTTCTGTATTGGTGAAGTAACATCAGAACGAGTCAATAGTAATGAATGAAAAGTTCAAGTTCGAGGACTAATTTGTTTTCTTGAATGCATTGTCACAGGATATATTAAGTGTTTTCTCTTCACTGCACACCGGATTAATATAAATTTTAATATGCACTGCAATGCAACAGCGCATACACCTCTTTAATACACAGCATAATTTATACATTGAATGCAATGCAACATTAAATACGTTGTGTTATCTCTTCAATGTACAACGGAATGCGTTAATTCTTTTATTCATGTTATTGTATTAATTGCAGTGCAACGGCATAACGGAATAAACTTGTTCTATTATGCAATGCGATTAAATAGCACATATATGTTGTTTATTTCTTCACTGCACAACGGATTCGTGTATGTGATGCAATGCACATATTGAACAAGAAATGGGTTAGTTCTTACATGCATTGCAATGCAACAGCGGCAATGTTATGTGTGGAATTTGTTGCGGAATAAGTTAGTTCTTGTATACAATGCAAGGTTTATAAGCACGTTATATTAATTTCCTCTATGCACAACATAAGTTAATTATTGTATGCAATGCAATGAAACAGTTAGTTCTTGTATTTATCATGGTGCAACAGCATATGTGATTTGTTATCTCTTCACTGCACAAAGGAAAGAGTTAGTTCTTCTATGAAATGCAAGTGCATAAATTACATGTTGCAATACAACAGCACATTTGTTATTTTAATTTCTTCTATGCACAACATAATAAGTTAATTATTGTATGCAATGCATTTCTCTTCAGTGCACAAAGGAAAGAATTCGTTCTTGTAATCAATGCAGTGCAACAAGCACCTGTCATTTGTTATCTCTTCAATGCATATCGGCCGAGTTAGGTCATTCATCGCAACCAGCGTGTTTTGTGTTATCTCTTCAATGGATGAGGAATAAGTTAGTTCTTGTGTACGATACAAGGAAACAGTGCATAACTTACACGTTTGTTCTTCTATGCAGTGCATAATAAGTCAACTATTGTATGCAATGCATTGAAATAGTTCCTGATGCATTGCAATGCAACAGCATGTGATTTGTTTTCTTTTCAATGCACAAAGGAAACAGTTAGTTCTTGTATACATCGCAGTGCACTGCAC
>NW_017736957.1:0-1231 GCF_001890085.2 Hipposideros armiger
AGAAACAACTCGAAATAGCTTAAGGACACAAAGGACTTTATTAGCTCCTTCAACTGAGAGAGCTCACTTTAAAGGGATCCAGATAAGAATCAAAGAGCTTAAATTACTTCTGTGACAAGTGGTAAAGCAATGAAATGAACCCAGGTCTCGGCTCTAGGGCGCTCCCATGCAAAAATCCAGGGACACAGTCGTCATTTGCTGTTCCCCGGCTGGACGTTATCCCATCTCATTGAACGAGGAACGTTCTCTGCCTTCCGTTCCTCTCATTCCCTCCCTTCCACCAGGATTCAAGGCGGAGTGTCCCCATGGCTGTGCTAACGATGTCGTAAGTGGCCTGCCAGGCAGGAAGATGGAATAACCAGCTTCCGCCTCACACACTATCCTGTTGGGCCTTCAGATGTGTCTCCCCATCAATGAATGGCACCACTGTCATTTGGTGTCAACGTGTCACCTAAAGAGGCGTTTCAGGGAGAGGCCCATGAGGACATGATTCATGCGTTTTGGAGATTTCTTCTATTGACAGTCATTTAAATGAACGTGTTACATGCTCATGCCCTGTAGTTAACCATTGTGGTGTTTGCCAGGCGGCCAGGTTGTCCGCGGGGCTGGTGGAATTTCTTTGTGGAAAGGTTCAACCTTGAACAGCACCACCATGGAGGCTTGTGCTTTCCAGCAATTATCCACCTGTCTTGACTCCCTCTTTGGGGCTGTAAGGACATCTCAGGAAGATTTAGAGCTCCCCAGTTCCCCTCAAACATGAGAACCACAGTCTAGCTCAATGTAGAACTTCCGTCTCATATACAGTAACGCTCATTTCCTCCCACCCACCCCCAGGAAGTGCTGGCCAGGCTTTGACCAGAGGGATTCACTGGGGAGAATGAATGGTCTTCTCTTTCATGCCCGCTTCTCCCTTTGGTTTTTGGGTTTTAACAGCTCTGTCTGTAGCACATGGAGTACAGAAAAAGGGCAAATTCCTTTCTACTTGAACAAATAAAATCATCTGCTGTCAACACTGATTTTCAAGCCAATTCCAATGGCTAGATAAGTGCCTTTTGCATGGAAAATGTCCACATGCTGGCACATTTGTGAGGCACAGGTAGATTCTGCGGAGCCCTGTGGGTGCAGGCCTCCTGTATTTGACAGGGACATCGAAGCAGCAGGAACAACTAGAACCAAATGTATTTGGCTCAACACAATGGAAATTCGTCTCTCGCTCACATAACAGTCCTGG
>NW_017736958.1:0-1262 GCF_001890085.2 Hipposideros armiger
AACTGACTCTGGGTGGTGAACACACAATGTGATATATAGATGATGTATTACAGAATTGTACACTTGAAACCTGTGTAACTTTACTAACCATTGTCACCCCAATAAACCTTAATTACAAAAAATAAATAAAAGAATGGGCTGTGGCAGTGGCTGCAGCTTCCTCACTTCCCTTCAACTTTTTAAAGTAAAATTTTTAAAGTAAAAAAGTAATGGGTGATAACATTCTGGGCATTGATTCTTTTAAGCCCCTCCCATTTTGCTTTCTCTCCACCATTCCACTTGAAATTGCTGTGTCTACGAAAGATCATTGGTGTCCTCCAAGGTTGTTAAATAAAATGGACACTTCTGAAGTCTTTTTCTTCCCAGTACTTTATGTGGTATTTGATTTTCTTGGTTTGTGTTTTTATTTAGGAAAAAGTCAGTAAGAGTTTTTGACCATTTACTATTTGTCAGGCCTCTATGCACTGGGGACGCATTGGTGAACAAAACAGACATGGTCCATGGCTTCACAGAGCTTACTTTCTAATGGGATTAAAGACAATTTTGTCTTTGCTGAAACTCCACCTTGGGCTTCCATGACACCACTCTCCCCTGGTATCTTAGCTTTATGTCCATCTTCCTCAGTCTTCTCTGCTGGCCACTTTTTCTGTACTTACTTCCTAAATGATAATGCTCTCCAGGTTCTGTTCTCAACCCTGTTTGTTTATTCCACATGTTCTTCCTAAGCCTTTAGCACTTGTATGAGGACTCCAAATTCCATCTTTAGCCCATGTCTTTCTTGAGCTCCAGACTAATATCTCCGATTGCTTCCTGGCAATCCTATTTGTCACACAGGCACATCAAACATGAAGCATCTAAAAATGCCTATCTTATCCACCAGAGTTTTGTAGTTTTACATCTCTATGACTGGCACCAGCAACTACCCAGTTAGTTAAGTCATCTTCGATTCCTCTCTACCTTAGTATGCTTCACAGTTGTTCCCTCACATTGTCAGTTTTATTTCCCAAATCTCTCTCACACATCTCTCTACCTTTCCATCATTTTGTATCAGACCCTTGCAATTTCAAGCCTGAAATTATTGTCCTAATTTATTATAGAAAAGGGGAGCATTAAAACATATTGACATAGAGCATGACTTTTGAACTGGACTCTCTGCGTTTGAATCTTATCTCTGATGCTTACTAGCTTTGTAATTCTTGAGTAAATCACTTAATCTCTCTGTGCCTTTCCCCCTCATCTTTATTTATTTATTTATTTATTTA
>NW_017736959.1:0-1262 GCF_001890085.2 Hipposideros armiger
AGGGCTTCTGACAGCCAGCTGCAACCTGGGTATTGGTCTTTGTTTCTTTGTTCCGCTTGAGCTGGTTTCCTTGTAGTTGTGCAGTTGATGGTAAAGCAGCTGGAATAAGAGAGCCCTCTAGCAGAGGTTATTCTGGGCCCCTAGCGCCCTGTTCCTCGCCAGCTCCAGCCAGGATGGCGCAGAGGGAGGGGTGTGTGCTAGCCAGAAGGGAGAGGACCTGAGAGCTGTTTGGAGAAGGGCTGTCCCCCGCTGCTTCTCCATCCCTTTATAGAAACCCGCTCACCTGTGGACCTAAGGACTGCATACTTGTTTCTTACTCAGCAAACATTTATAGAGAGCTTACCGTGTGTCAGGCAGGCATTGTTCTAAGCACTTTACAAATATTAACTCATAAATCCCCTTGGCAATTACTCCCCCCGCCCCGCCTCCCATTTTTACTTCCAATGGGAGATGTTAAAGAACTTGTCCGCAGCCTCATGGCTGGTTAGTGTGGGGGGCTGGAGATGGAAGCCCAGGCTGCCGGGCGCCCTCGCCCTGTGCTGCTGCCTCTGCCTCACCCACAGCTGCAGGCACAGATGTGGAGAGGATTTGGGCATGCTATGTCCTGAGGCTGATAGCGGACGTGGGGCGGTATGCATCCCATGAGACAGGGAAACCAACACAATAACTTTTAGGAACTCCGTCTCATGTCCTTAGGGGACAGCCATCATTTGGCATCCAAGTTCCGACACCTTGGAGAGTGAAACTGGGGCTGTGAATTAGTGTGACTGAACAGGGGGTGTCAACAGGGCTGTCCTGGGAGCCCCTGGTTGTGTATCATCCTAAAGCCCAGGCAGGGCTTGAAGTAGGAACAGGCTGTGGACAGACCCTCCCTTTTCCGGGGAGGCTTCTTAGGCACTCATTCCTGCAGTGGCCTTGCCCATCTACTAACTCGGAGTTTCCTAGGACTTGCACGTGAAGCCAGTGACGGCCCTTATCTCATCTGTCCCCTGCCTCTGTCCCTGTGCACCTGCTGCATCACTCCCAGGAGCCTGGGCCAGGAATCTGGCCACAGTGCGGGGGAACCCCAAAGCTCTTTTGCGGTCATTGAGTTCCATGCTTCTGTTGTGCCCACTGGCTCATGGGAAGCCCCAGGAATGGGCTGCAGGTGGTAGGCGGGTTCCTAGCGCCCCGTAAAGGAATTCCCCGTGGCCTTCCCTGGGCTGCAGCTGCTCCTTAGAAACAGAGAAAGAGGCTTCAAGCCTGGCTGTGCTTTGGTTGAA
>NW_017736960.1:0-1262 GCF_001890085.2 Hipposideros armiger
AATATAATCCTAAAATTTATATGGAACCATAAAAGACCCCGAATAGCCATGGCAATCCTGAGAAATAAGAACAAAGTTGGGGGTATCATGCTACCAGACAACAAAACATGCTACAAGGCTACAGTAATCAAAACAGTATGGTACTGGAATAAAAACAGGCATATAGATCAATGGAACAGAATAAAGAGCCCAGAAATAAATCCATGCATATATGGACAGTTAGTCTATGACATAGGAAGCAAGAATTTACATTGGGGTAAAAATAGTCTATTTAATAAATGGTGCTCGGAAAGTTGGACTGACACATGCAAAACAATGAAATTGGACCACCTCCTTATCCCATATACAAAAAGAAATTCAAAATGGATTAAAGACTTAAGTGTAAGATCTGAAACCATAAACTCCTAGAAGAAAGTATAGGGAGTAAATTTGCAGACATTACCCTGAGCAATATTTTTACTGATATACCCTTGCAGGCAAGGGAAGTAAAAGAAAAAATAAACATATGGGATTACATCAAACTTAAAAGTTTTTCACAACAAAGGAAACCATCAATAAAACAAAAAGGAAGCCTACAACGAATGGGAGAAGATATTAGTCAACAATATATCTGATAAGGGGTTAATATCCAAAATTTATAAAACACTCATGCACTCAACACCAAAAAATCAAACAACTCGATTGAAAAATGGGCAGAGGATATGAAGAGATATTTCTAAAGAGGACATACAGTTGGCCAACAGGTATATGGAAAAATGTTCAACATCATTAATCATTAGGGAAATGCAAATAAAAACCACAATGAGATACCACCTTACCCCGGTCAGAATGGCAATCATCAATAAATCAACAAACAAGTGCTGGCAAGATTGTGGCGAAAAGGGAACCCTGGTGCACTGTTGGTGGGATTGCAGATTGGTGCAGCCACTATGGAAATCAGTATGGAGGTATCTCAAAAAACTGGAAATGAAACTACCTTATGACCCAGCAATTCCACTCAGGTATTTATCCAGAAAACCCCAAAACACAATTTGAAAAAATATATGCACCCCTATGTTCATTGCAGTGCTATTTACAATAGCCAAGACTTGAAAACAATCGCAATGCCCATTGGTAGACGACTGGATTTAGAAACTGTGGTACATTTACACAATGGAGTATTACTCAGCTATAAAGAAGAAGGAAATCGTACCATTTGCAATGATATGGATGGACCTAGAGAACATTATGCTAAGTGAAATAAGTCAGTCAGAGAAAGACAA
>NW_017736961.1:0-1251 GCF_001890085.2 Hipposideros armiger
ATATGAGGGCCAGTGACACTGCCCTCTACAGCTAAGATGCTGAACAACAGCTCAACCTGGAGCTGGGCTGCCGTGAGTCGCTGGCGTCTGTGTAGGCTGAAGCCCCTGTGGCAGTGGGTTGCCATGGGCTACCGTGTGTAGCAAGCAGCCAGCGTGAGCAGCCAGCAGCCGCTGTGAGTGGACGTCCAGAAGCCAGCGACTGATCTGCTGCCTCGCCCGGGAAGGGCGCAATGATGGTGCCAACTTGGGCCAGTGAAGCAAGGTCCTCCATAACTAGACTGAAGAACAAAAGGACAGCAACTTGTCTGTTCCCCTTCCCCGAATTCCCCAATAAAAATCTTAAAAAAAAAAAAAAAAAAAGTGATTTATGGGACCGGCCAGGTAGCTCAGTTGATTAGAGCGAGAGCTCTGAGTAACAGGGCCACCAGTTCGATTCCCACATGGGCCAGTAAGCTGCGCCCAAGCTGAGCTGCTGCTGAGCTGCCAGTGGGCGGCCAGATGGCTCAGTTGGTGAGAGCATGTGCTCTTAACAACAAGGTTGCAGGTTCGACTCCCACATGGGATGGTGGGCTGCACCTCCTGCAACTAGATTGAAAGCAGCAGCTGGACTTGGAGCTGAGCTGCACCCTCCACAACTAAGACTGAGGGACAACAACTTGATTTGGAGCTGATGGGTCCTGGAAAAATACAATGTCCCAGCGGCTGTCCAGAAGCCAGAGACTGATGTGCCTCGCCCAGGAAGAGCGCAATGATGGTGCCAACTTGGGCCAGTGAAGCAACGTCCTCCACAACTACACTGAAGACCAAAACGACAGCAACTTTTCTGTTCCCCTTCCCCCAATTCCCCAGCACTGTTCCATCCCCCCATTCCCCAATTAAAAAAAAAATCTTAAAAAAAAAATACAATGTCCCCTTCCCCAATTCCCTAACACTGTTCCCTTCCCCAATTCCCCAATAAAATCTTTTTAAAAAGTGACATATTTTTACAAACTTCATTAAAAATTTGAGTTGAATACATTAAAAATGGGATCCAAGCATTCTATTAGCAAAATCATAAATCAAATTTGAATGCTCACATAGAACCTTTCTTTTCTTTTCTTTTTTTTTTTTTTAAAGATTTTTTTATTGGGTAATTGGGGGGATGGGAATAGTACTGGGGAATTAGGGAAAGGGGAACAGACAAGTTGCTGTCGTTTTGTTCTTCAATCTAGTTGTGGAGGACGCTGCTTCACTGGCCCAAGTTGGCACCAT
>NW_017736962.1:0-1262 GCF_001890085.2 Hipposideros armiger
GACCCACAGCAGCCTGGCTCCAGGTTGAGCTGTTGTTCAGCATCTTAGCTGTGGAGGGCAGTGTCACTGGCTCGCATATGTGGGATCCAAACCAGGGCCCTCTGGTGTCCCAAGCCAGCTCTTAAGCATCGCGCCACTTGGCCGGCCCAAGAATTACACCATTTTCAAAGCAACTTTGTTCTAACATAACCACTTTCTCACATTCTTTTTCTTAGACAGCTCTCAGGCCAGAAAGGAAAGAACATAGCACTTTAGCAGTTTTGTTTTTGTTTTTTTCCAAACCTTCCAGAGAGTAATCAAATTTTGTAATCTTTAAAACAGCATATATTCATGTTTTTATTCAAAGACAATTCACTCTGAAACAGGCCCTTTAAAGAAATAAAGGAACTCTCTCTCTCTCTCCCTTTTGATACTTTAGTGTATGCATTTGTTTGATGTAATGTGTCTGGTTTTTTTTTAAGTTATGGAATAGTTTGGGAAGTACCAGGTGCTACTACAGTCAGTAAATTCCTTCTGAGGAACTAGAAATCACAGGCCTGCATTACCATTGGCAACATATGCTGAAGACACAGAATTAGTTACACGCTGCTTAGCCTAGTGTTTTTCAAGCCTTTAGTAAGAGGGTGCTTGGAAAACCAATATATTTGAATATCACTTGGAGAACCAGTAGCCGGCAGAAGAAACTAAACGCTGACCTGTGGGTACATACCAGCCTATATCATGGACAGCGTTTCTATAGCCATGAAAAATGTAGTCACAGATATTCCTAGTCTTGAAACCCAGAGGACAAAACAAATCTCACACTTCTAGCTGTGTCAAGTCTGGCGAAGGAAATGTTAAAATCGCCTACCCTATTTATACAGGCTTATAGGCACATCGAGATTAAGGGATGTGCTTTCACTGCTGTATTTCGTAAAACAATATGTAAAACTTGCTCGACAAACCTGGGATGTGACTATAAGCACCTCAATTTTATCCTTTAAATGGTCTACACTTGCACATGTCTTATCTTAGCAACAGGACATTTTGGATGTCCACCTTGATCGCATCACTCCCATCTATTCAAGGTCCCTTGTACTTATACCTCCAAGCCACAAGGGGGCTGTCCACCGCACCGTAGCCATACCTCCCTTCCTGTGCTGAGGACCACTGAGGGCTTGCCCAGCCCACTCTGATGGACCATTGCTAAGACAAAGCTTCACTCACAGCCCAGAGTGTTGAAGAAGGCAACCCAGTCCTTTATTATTAATTATTGAAATACT
>NW_017731943.1:0-52170 GCF_001890085.2 Hipposideros armiger
CCTGGAGCTGGGCTGCTGTGAGTCGCCGGCGACGGCGTAGGCTGCAGCCCCTGTGGCAGTGGGTTGCCATGGGCTACTGTATGTAGCCGGCAGCCAGCGTGAGCGGCTGTCCAGAAGCCGGCGACTGATCTGCCTTGCCCTGGACAAGCGCAATGATGGTGCCAACTTGGGCCAGTGAAGCAACGTCCTCCACAACTAGACTGAAGAACAAAATGACAGCAACTTTTCTGTTCCCCTTCCCTAATTCCCCAACACTGTTCCCAACCCCCACCCCCCAATTCTCTAATAAAAATCTTTTAAAAATAAATAAATAAATAAATCTCTAGAACTCCTTAGAGATACAGATATAAATTTGGACTTTTAAGACTCCTCCAGGTTCCCCTCCAGAACACGGACGGCTGAGAAGAGCCTTTCTCTGGCTCTGGTCCCGTCTATGGCCACTGCCTTTGCTTCCCGAGCCAAGCCCCGTCTCTCACTGCAGGGGCCCTTGAGCATACATCCAGGTCTCACATGGAACCTCTGTTTATACCTCCCATGATACCCCGTAGGCCTGGGGTGCACACACCATCTGCACTGCCAGCCCCTAGGTGGGTAGACCAGAAGAAGAGGTAGTGGGCTTGGGTCCATTTGGGAAATCTAGGTTCTGTAGGCGGGGGTAGATGGGGCAACTGCATGGGCTGCAGGTGGGTACATTTCCTCTGTCCCAAAGACTGGTAAGCCTGTACAGAGGGGAACAGCTGGAATAAAGTCAGAGTGGGGAACCTCTAAGAATGGCATCCATGGTAGGGTCCCTATTTTGTCCAGGTTTCAGGGTAGGCAGTACTCTGTGTGTGGGTTGTGTTTGTGTGCGCATGCAGTTAAAAAGAGTAATAGGCTATCTAAAGATTGCAGTACTCTCCATAACAGAACTTTAAGGAGCAACTCCTAGTCTAAATGCTATTCAAAACATGCAGGCAGGTATTTCTTGCTTCATGTAATCAGAACAGGCACAGACATGCACATGCATGTTATACATGTCTTCTGCTTTAAACCTTTCAGTGATTTCCCATTGCACTTAGAGGGAAAAAAGTATAGGCAGGTCTTATTATTCATGGTAATTATGTTCTACAAAGTCACCGGGATCAGTGAATTAGTGAGTATGGAGACTTTCCTCCTAGACTCTGGTCACATTGCCATGAACTGATCAATACATAGCCTGTACGGTTATATATATATATATATATATATATATATATATATATATATATGCATTATACATACCGGGGGTGCCAAAAAAATATATACACATGACTTGTATTCACCTTTTGTTATCATTATATACTGAGTATTGCAAGTTTAATACAATTTTTTCTTTTCTTAAAATGTGTATACTTTTTTTGGGATATATATATATATATATATATAACTATATAACTATATATATATATAGTTGCTTCATTAACATTGAACTCAACAGTGAACAATAATGTAACTCATGACAGTACAAAGCTGTCTAACATGTATTTTTTCTACAATGCACATCACAACTTTCTTGCCTATAGGAACACTAAACAGCCCTTCAGCACTACCCTTGAGGCCAGTTTAAACAGTGAAATCATCAGCAAAAAGCACAAACCTATGAAAAGCATAGTACTAAATATACTATGAAGAGGAGCTTCGTTTACAGAATGAGAGCTGAAACAAAAGGCAGCGTGAGGCCTTGCTCAGCCTGGCCTGGGAGCATGCTCATCAGGTGACTCAGATTTTTTGCCCCTCTGTACATGTCCCATTAGAACAGCAGAAGCACTGTGACTATCAATTTTGGGGTTACAAATAAATTTTAGGTAAGATGCAGCTCCCAAATATGGAATCCATGAATAATGAGGATCAACTGTATTTAACATTATAAAATCTCAAATCCTTAACCTGGAATTCAAATCTCTCCAAGAGCTGGCTGCATTTTGTTAGTCCAGCCTTAATCCCATCCTCCCCACCTCTTCTCTCCTTGCTTTCCACTCCCATTAGGCAGAAACAACCTTCCCTCCCTCCCCACACACAGCCACATGTCCTTCTTTCTCCCCAAGCTCAGATTTACCAGGAATGTGAATGTCTCAAAAAATGCATGGGGCAGAAGAGAAAGGCTCTTCTCAGCTTATGTATATATTGGAATATTACATACTCCCAAACCTTTTTATATGAACTGCCTGCATTCAAAGTGCCTTACTTTGGTAATTTCAGTGACAAACCAATCAAACAAAAGGGGTCTGCATGGATAGAGACAGTAAAGAGAATGTTAATTACATAACAAAGTGGCAGAAGAGCATCAAATGCTGTGACCAGGCCAGATTTGATATGAATAAATTTACCATGGCTTTGGGAAGTTCATGGGCAAATATTTCTTCACTTCCCATGAGATAAGCTCATGGTTGAGAATAACAAATTTAGAATTATTCCTTTTCTCTACAAAATAAACTGTAGACTAGAATTACATAGAAGTTGCATGATAAAATTCAATTCCAAGGACTGGTTTCTAACTTTCTGAAAAAGCAAAACATCCAAAGCATTGTGCTTTAAATGACAACATTCTTGCTCTCAAAACTTGGTTATATTTCACATAACTTGGCTGTACACATTTGAGATATATATTATACTATACATTAGATATGTATATGTATATAAACATTAGTGTATATATAAATAAGTATACATATAAATATAAGTACATATATAAATATATATTATATTTTTTCAATATCTGCAAAGCACTTAGCCCATCTGGCACCTGGTAAATGCTGTGTATGAGACCTGTAGTCATTCTCGTCACCACTGCCACTATTATTTTACAGGCAACATGTTTTTCTTTTCCCCCCATCCCTCCACAACCCTTTCCTTTGGCAACCATCAACTTGTTCTCTATATCTATGGGTCTGTTTCTGTTTTGCTCTGTTTATTCACTTTTTTTTTTAGATTCCACTTGAGTGTAGTCATACAGTATTTGTTTTTCTCTAACTTATTTCACTTCGCTTAATACCCTCTAGGTCCATCCATGTTGTCTCAGATGGCAGAAGTTCATTTGTTCATTGCTGAGTAATATTCATATATATAAGCATATATCATATATATATATATATATTTATTTATTTATATCTCACATCTTCTTTATTCGTTCATTTATTGATGGACACCTAAGTTGCTTCCATATCTTGGCTATTGTAAATAATGCTCTACTGAACATAAGGGTGCATAGATAGATAGATAGATAGATAGATAGATAGATAGTTGTCAGAAAAGTCATGACATTTTTTTCTGTGTTTTTCATTGCAAAAGTGTGTCATAACTTTTCTGACAACCATATATATATATATTTCTATTTATATATACACTTATTTATACTTATATATATATATATGTATGTATTTGACTGTATTCTCCATGAAAGCCTAGAACATTAGAAAAGAATGAGCTTCACAGAACAGTGAAGAAACAACAGAATTTTAATAACCTGATTAATTTTATCACTAGGAGAAAAGAAGGCAGAAAGAAAAAAAAAAGAATTCCAACAGGTGGACTGAGAAGACAAATAAATAAGAGAAAACTGGAAAATGGTTAAAGAAGAATGCATAAAATATCACATCAATCTGAGGATAGATTTCAGCTTGTTGGTTCTGATATGTGAGAAACTCCTGCCCTGGAAGACTGGCACATTTTCCTTTAGAAATGTGTCTGATTTGTTTGTTTGTCTGTTACTTTTGCAGCAATTTTCAGGTAGATGTTTGATTATTCTAGAATATAAATATATAGTTTAACAAGTCTCCTAAACCAATTTGCCTTACTAAGTTTAATCCTATTTTAGAGCCCCATACGTGGATCCTGTCTGTGCTTATTTTTAATCATTTTTTGCTTAAAAATAATCAATAGATTATTAGCAGTTGTCCTCTCAAAGAATGTAAGATACCTTCCTTTCTTCCTGCTCCCTTTGTCTACAGATAACTGTGTAGAAATGGAAAGACACCAAATAAAGCCATTTTACTATTTCATTGCTGGCATCAGATATTAGATTTGCATTATAAGGTTGCAAAACGCACAAGCTGTCATTTCACTTTGGGCGAATTTGCTTCAAAATAATGGCCAGAGAAATGGACCCCACCGTTACCGCAAGTCAATAACAGGGAGGTGATCAAGGTCACTTGACTGTGCCAACACCCATCACACAGCATGATACACAGGTATTATTCCTTTGGCATCACAGAAATGAAGTCATTATAACCAAGGGCTGTGTCACCAGATCAATGTCTGCTGCTCAGGAAAGAAGCTCCTCATCTTTGCCTCATGGTTTATATTTGAGAAAGGTCTCAGCACCCAGAGTTTAACAATTCATATCATTAGCCTGTAACTGTTTTTAAAGGGAGTCAGCTCTTCCGTTTTCTTTATTGCCGTCTTTCATATGCCAGGATGTCAGAAATCATAAAACTTGTGAGATTTTAGAGAATGGACCAGAAAAGATGTGTCAGAATGTATTCATTGGATCCAGCTGTAGAACCTACTGAAATAGCAGTCAATGACAGGAGCTGGATTTCAGTCCTGGTTGTGACATGGACCTATATATTTTTTCAAATTAGTGTTTTTAGATTTTTTTAAAAATAAATACCCAGATGTGGAATTGCTGGGTCATACGGCAGCTCTATTTTTAATTTTTTTGAGGAACCTCCATATGTTTTCCATAGTGGCTGTACTAATTTATAATCCCACCAACAGTGCACAAGGGTTCCCTTTTACCCACATTCTCACCAGCACTTTTTATTTGTTGATTTTTTTATGATGGTCATTCTGACAGATGTGAGATGAAATCTCATCGTGGTTTTGATTTGTGGTTCCCTGATGATTAATGATACTGAGCACCTTTTCATATGTCTATTGACCATCTATGTGTGCCAGGGACCCACAGGGCACCTACTACGTAAGGTCATCCAGCCAAGTCTGGGAGACATACCAGATCTACCTAATACATAGAAACAAACAGAGAGAGGTAGCCAAAAAGAGGAAACAAAGAAATATGTCCCAAATGAAACAAGAGAAAACTCCAGAAAAAGAACTAAATGAAATGGAAACAAGTAGCCTATCAGAGACAGAGCTCAAAACAATGATTATAAGGATGCTCAAGGAACTTAGTGAGAACTTCAATATAGATATAGCAAGCATAAAAAGGGACTTAGAAACCATAAAAAGAACAAGTCAGAAGTGAAGAGTACAATAACTGAAATGAAGAATGCACTAGAAGGAATCACCAGTAGCCTAGATGAAGCAGAGAATTGAATCCCTGATTTGGAAGATAAGGTAGCAGAAAACACCCAACTGGAACAGCAGAAAGAAAAAAGAATAATAGAAAAAATGAGGATACTTTAAGAGATCTCTGATCTAACAACAAGCATAAAAATATTCACATCATATGGGTACCAAAAGGAGAAGAGAGAAAGCAAGGGATTGAGAACCTATTTGAAGAAATAATCACTGAAAACTTTCCTAACCTGGCAAAGGAAGTAGACACACAAGCTCAGGAAGCTCAGAGAGTCCCAAACAAGATGAACCCAAACAAGCCCACACCAACTCACATTATAATTAAAATGGCAAAGGTTAAACACAAAGAGAGAATCCTAAAAGCACCAAGAGAAAGGCAACTAGTAACTTATAAAGGAGCTCCCATAAGATTGTCAGCTGATATCTCAACAGAAACTTTGCAGGCCAGAAGGGATTGACACAAAATATTCAATGTGATGAAAATCAATGACCTACAACCAAGGGTACTGTACCCAGCAAGGCAATCATTTAAAATCAAAGGACAGATTAAGAGCTTCTCAGACAAGAATAAGCTAAAGGAGTTCATCTCCACCAAACCAGTATTATAAGTAGTGTTAAAGGGACTTCTTTAAGACAGGGGGAAAAAAGATCAAAATTATGAATAATAAAATAGCAATAGCTACATATCTGTCAACAATTACTTTGAAATTAAATGGATTAAATGCTCCAATCAAAAGACATAAGAGGACTAAATGGATAAGAAAACAAAACGCTTTCATATGCTGCCTACCAGACACTCACTTCAGATTGAAAGACACACATAGCCAGAAAGTAAAGGGATGGAAAAAGTTATTTCATGAAAATATTTAAAAACAAACAATCACACAAAAACTGGAGTAGCAATACTTATACCAGACAAAATTAACTTTAAAACAAAGACTACAACAAGAGGCAAAGAAGGACTCAATAATCCCATTTATCCGAAGAAACCCAAAATGCTACTTCAAGGAGATGTGTGCAACAATATGTTCATTGCAGCATTGTTTACAATGGCCAAGATGTGGGTGCAGCCTGGGTATCCGTCAATGGTAGAATGGATAAAGAGGAGGTGGTACATATATACAATGGAATATTATTCAGCCACGTAAGGGAATGGGTTCCTGCCATCTGCAGCAGTGTGGATGGACCTGGAGGGTATTGTGCTGAGTGGAGTGTCAGAGAAAGACAGATGCAATGTGGTATTTTACATATGGAATCTAAAGAACAAAATAAACAAACAAATAAAGAAGAAACAAACTCATACATACAGAAAACATTTTGATGGCTGCCAGATGGAAAGAGGACTGGGGATTTGGGTAAAAAAAGGAGAAGGGATTAAGAAGTACAAATTGATTGTTAAAAAGTAGTTATGGGCATCGTTAAAATGGCCATATTACTCAAAGCAATATACAGATTTAATGCAACCCCCATCAAAATCCCAATGGTATTTTTTAAAGAAATAGAACAAAAAATCATCAGATTTGTATGGAACCACAAAAGACCCCAAGTAGCCAAAGCAATCCTAAGAAAAAAGAACAATGCTGGAGATGTGACACTCCCTGACTTCAGCTTGTACTACAGGGCAACAATAATCAAAACAGTATAGTATTGGCAGAAAAACAGACACACAGGCCAATGGAATAGAATTGAGAACCTAGAAATAAACCCACATAAATATGGACAGATAATTTTTTACAAAGAAGCCAAAAACACAATGGTGAAAGGATAGCCTCTTCAATAAATGGTGCTAAGAGAATTGGAAAGCACGTGCAACAGAATGAAACTAGACTGCTATCTGTCACCGTGTACCAAAAGTAACTCAAAATAGATCAAAGACCTAAACATAAGTCCTGAAACAATAAATTGTATAGAAGAAAGCATAGGTGCTAAACTTATGGACCTTGGGTTCAAAGAAGATTTTATGAATTTGACTTCAAAGGCAAGGGAAGTAAAAGCTAAAATAAATGAATAGGACTATAACAAACTAAAAAGCTTCTGCACAGCAAAAGAAACTGTCGACAAAATGAAGAGGCAACAAACCGAATTTTGGGGAGATTTTTGCAAACAATGCCTCCGATAAGGGGCTAATATCCAAAATATATAAGGAACTCATACAACTAAACAACAAAAAACCAAACAATGCAATTAAAAAATGGGCAGAGGACCTGGATAGACATTTTTCCAAAAAGGACTTACAGATGGCCAACAGATACATGAAAAAATGCTCACTAATCATCGGAGAAATGCACATAAATACCACAATGAGCTATCACTTCACACCAGTTAGATTGGCTATCATCAACAAGACAAATAATAACAAGTGTTGGAGAGGTTGTGGAGAAAAAGGAACCCTCATACACTGTGGTGGGAATGCAGATTGGTGCAGCCGCTATGGAAGGCAGTGTGGAGGTTCCTCAAAAAATTAAGAATAGAATTACCATATGACCCAGCAATCCCTCTCCTGGGTATATACCGAAAAAACATGAAAACATTTATCCATAAAGACATATGTGCTTTGATGTTCATTGCAGCTTTATTTATGATGGCTAAGACATGGAAACAATTAAAGTGTCCTTTGATAGATGATTGGATAAAGAAGATGTGGTATATATACACAATGGAATATTATTCTGCCATAAGAAAAGATGAAATAGTGACTTTTGTGACAACATGGATGGATCTTGAGATTATGATGCTAAGCGAAATAAATCAGACAGACAAAGCCAAGAACCATATGATTTTACTGATATGTAGTGTATAAAACTGAAAACAACAAAATAACAAGATAAACAAATGAAGAAACGAACACTCATAGACACAGACAACAGTTTAGTGGTTACCAGAGGGTAAGGGGAGAGGGGGTGGTAGATGAGAGTAAACAGGGTCAAATATATGGTGATGGAAGGAGAACTGACTCTGGGTGGTGAACACACAATGTGATATATAGATGATGTATTACAGAATTGTATACCTGAAACCTATGTAACTTTACTAACAATTGTCACTCCAATAAAATTTAATTTAAAAAAAAGTAGTTATGGGATGTAGGGTATAGATGATTATAGTCAATAATATTGTAATAACTATGTATGGTGTCAGATGGGTACTAGGTTTGTTGGGGAGATAGATGGGAGGGTGTTGGGGGGCAGGTTGGAAAACGTGAAGGGATTAAGAAGTACAAATTAGCAGTTAAAAACTAGTCATGGGGATATAAAGGAAAGCATAGGGAATACAGTAAAAAATGTGGTAATAACTATGTGCAGTGCCAGGTGGGTACTAGACTCGTCAAGGGGATCACTTCTTAAATTACATAAATGTCTAACCACTATGCTGTACACCTGAAATTACTATAAAATAATATGGAATTCTAACTGTAATTGAAATGTTAAAAAGAGGGGAGAAAGGTGAAGGGGAATAAGTGGTCGAAAGTTCCAGGTATAAAATGAATAAATCATGGGGATGTAATATAGAGCATAGGAAATATAGTCAGTAATATTGTGATAGCACGGTACAGTGTCAGTTGGTTGCTGGGCTTATCATGATGATCACTTCTTTAGGTATATAAATGTTGAATAACTATGGTGTACCCCTGACACTAATATAATATTGTATGTTAGCTGTTGTTTAATAAAAACCTTAAAAAAAGATCATTACTACGAGCTGGAAAGGAGATGTAATTACAGATATGAATGAGACATTTAGGAATCATAATTCAGTCATCAACAAATGCTTTTTGAGTGTCTTCTTTATGCCAAGACCTATTCTATGCACTAGGGATAGAGCAGAAAATACAACTGAGCCACTGCACTTGTGCATTGTACATTCAAGAGAGAGGAGTCAGACAAACCACAATAAATAGTCAGCTAATTTTAGCCAGTGATAAGTGCACATAGATGATAAAATAGACTCATGTAAGGAGGGGAATCCCATGGTTACTTTAGTGAGGATGGGCAGTGAAGGCTTTTTGGAGGAGGTGACATTTGAATTGAGATGTGAATAATAGGAAGAGTCACACAGGCAGCTGCTTATAGAAGGAGCCTTCCAAGAAGAAGAAAGACCGAGGACAAAGCCCCTAAGCTTGGAACACGCCTCTCATGTTTAAGCGACAACGGAAGCTTGTGTGTCCAGAGCACATGAACAAGAGGGAGGGTGGAGGGAGATGACATTGGAGTGGAAGCAGTTGGCCAGATCAGGTAGGGCTTTTAGACCAAAGTAAGGAGTCTGAAGGTCGCTGTAGACTTAGTGGGAAGCCACTGGAATGCTATGATTTGACTTACTCTTTAGAGAGACCCTCCAGGCTGTTCTCCGGAAGTGCAAGAGAGGGAGTAAGATGCTTTGTTAAAACTATGGAGCAGTGGGCCTTCCAAGAGAGGGGGTGGCTATTCTAGGGCAGCGTTAGTGAACAAGGAGAGAGGGATATGTGTAACCTCAGAGCAGTTGGAGAGCTAGATAAGTCGGATAATTTCCTGAGGAAGAAACAGAGGTGGAGGAGGAGGAGGGGAGATGGGGAGAAAACATGTGTTAACACTAATTAGGTGTCCAGAGTTTATTAGGTTCTGGGAGAGATACAAAAACAGAAGACAAATTCCTGCCTCCCAAATGTGTATCGTCTGGTTGGGGATACAAACTAACTAATGCTTGTGTAACTAGCATGATATGTGATGGTGAGGCCATCTTTCTTCTCCAGGGATCAGCAACTAGAGCCACAACTCTGGGGGGAGAGAGAGAGAAGGAAGGAGAGAGGGGGAAGGGGAGTGGGAGAGAGAGAGAAAAAGAAAGGGAAGAAGCGAGGGAGGGGAAGAGGGGGAAGAGGGGAAAGAGAGGAGAGAGAGAGGAGAGAGAGAGAGAGAGAGAGAGGAAATAAAGCCCCACACTGTCCCCTATGGAAACATGGAGACTGATACTCACCCAGAGGGAACCGTCTCCATAGCCTCCCCCATCCCATCCACTGCCTCCCAGTCTGTATAAAAGTGGGTTGAGGGTTATCATCACCTGGATTCTTTGGAAACAGGTACTCAGATGAATTTTGGGAGCAAGATGTTCCTTAGGAAAGAAGCACCTGTGAAAGGATGGGGGAGAAAGCAGAATCGAGCAGAGGGAGGAGCTGAACGATGATGCAGGATGCGCAGAGCCACCACCGATCTGACACACCACCCTAGAGCATGCGGTGCTCATCAGAGTGCCTCACACGAGGCAGAAAAGACCAGACTTTATCCTTCCCTCTGGTAACACTGTCTCCTGTGGAGCAGACACCAGAGCAGGTACCAGAGCAGGTACCAGTTGTCCCCAGAAGGGTGTGATCCTGGGAGGGGCAGCTCTCTGCTGCTGAGGCAGTCCCTGAAGGAGCTGAACTGACTGCTGGAGCAGAAAGTGCTGGATCCGGGCCATGCATCCTGTATCCCCATGTCTATTATGGGGATGGGGAGGGGGGTTGGGTGGCATGGTGGGTAAGAAGTTCTGTTTGGGAGAAACCATTTTGCGGGGAGCAATCATTCTTTTGCCTCCATTTCCCCTCCCCGGTCCATTCTCTTCTTCCTATAAGAATGGGAGTATCCACAGCTTTCTTCCTTCCACTAAGTTAGAGAAATTGGCAGCCTTCTCTTCTCTGAAACTTTCTGAGCTTTGAACTGGCGTGATGCTGCTGTACAGAGAGCTGTCAGAGCCAAGAAAAAGCATGTGTCAGAGGTCACCTAGTTCCCACTGTTTGGCTTTCCCTAATGGGTCAAGGAGAGATCGCCATGGGTTAAGAGGCAGAGACTGGGAATGGGGCCTGAGCCCTAAACATTCTAATTGGCCCATAGAGGACCATTTGCTTGGTGAAGGGTCCTGACGACAGGAGTATAAGGTGGCCCCAGGAGAAAGCCTCAGCCAAACTTTCTGTATCATGAAATTCTGTAGGGCTTGTAGGACTCCCCTGAGAATTAATAAATGTACCCAAGTGAGTAAGTCAGTATCTGGATGACTTCCATAATAAAGATGTCACATCCTATCAGTGCAGTGATTGTGTTCCTAATGAATTCAAGAAAAGACACTGAAGAAAGATGAATTGTTCTATGTTTACACTGTAAAATTTTGAATGTGACAAAGCTAGAAAACAAATTATTGTTCACATTTTCCTGCATACCCTGGATAAAACTTGCATTATGTGGTCATCAACAAAGCAAAGTCACAACCTTTGGAAGATTCTTTGGACGCTACCGTCCACAGGATAATGCAGCCTCATGAATAATGGTATCACCAACATTATGTAAATGGTGTTAGGGAACTGCAAAGGCAAGCAGATCGATATTGTTTCAATGCAAACAAGTTCCAAGGAGCCATGGCATTGTGAATAATAACAGCATTGCACCACAGGAGTAAACACACAGAAAGAAAAGGAGAATATCGAGAGGAAGTAAGCAGACCAGACTCGCATATACACTCCTGAAGTTCTGGATCTACAGACCTCACCTGAGATGAAGGGACTGAAAAGTTATGGAATCCAACTAGGATGAAGTTAAAGGAGATTGCTACCTTGTTGGAGAAAATGCAAGCAATTACTGGAAAATTAAATCACATAATTATACTTCAGTTCTAGCATCTGCAGTTTCAGAGGGGGCTCCTTGAAATTGCATATTCCTTTCTTTTTATATCCCACAAACTAAGTACCTAATTTTATGACTTGCTAACATCAGTTTGGATGATTTATCCAAATTAAATGTAGAGCATGTTTTGAAGCTCCGAAAGTAATTCACTGTTAGCACTGACAAGAAAATATTAAATAAAACAGAAGTTTAGCTAGAGGGACACATGAGAGCTAAAAACACCTGTTTGACAGACTACAATTCTAAAAAATAACTGAAACCATAAGGCAATTATGAGATAAACGAGTAGTATAATCCTTGCTGTGATTTATTTCTTGGCATAATTAAGGAAATTCTGAAGACTGTTGCACTCTGTGGCCTATAAACATGAATATTTAAAAGAGTTTGATACCAATATGCCTCATAACTTATGACATCATTCTTTTAATGTGTGTGGAGTGCTGGGGATTCAGAATAAAATGTCAATTATAATAGACCTAAGCATTTCAGGTCTAAAAATATCTCTTCTACTCCATTGTGCCAACAAGTGAACTTACAAGAAATAGTTCAGAAAAGCTACTAAAATAAAAATAGTTTTCTTCTGTAAAACAGTGTCAGAATTTTTCTTAATTGTTACAGTTTACCAACCCAGACTTAAAATACGATGATTTTATTATTCATATCTAGGGCTGAAAAGAAGTGAGTCTAACTAAAAGCAGACTATCAATGCTGGGTATCTATCTATCTATCTATCTATCTATCTATCTATCTATCTATCTATCTATCTCTACCTATCTATCTATCTATCTATATCTACCTATCTATCTATCTATCTATCTATCATCTGCCTGCCTACCTATGTATCCATCCATCCACCCATCCATCCATCCATCCATCCATCCATCCATCCATCCATCCATCCATTCTTCCATCCACCTATCCACCTACATACCTACCTCCATTAAAATTTCAGCATTCTTACTTGTTTTAATATATGCCCATACATCCTCTAACAAATCTGTAAACTTCCTGACACCTAATTCTCCTTTTCTAGTAGTCACTGTGTGCTAAGGAAATTAGCTAATTAATTCCTTCTTTCATGACACACATAACATGAGCAAAGCCCCGTAGTAGGTGTGATGCATAAGACAGTTTCATAGATCATACAGTCTAAGAGATTTCACACAAGTAATTACAAGAGGCCCTGTAAGTCTAGCAGCTAGAATACACACTTAGAAATCCCACTGTCAGGGTCAAATCCTGGCACTCCATAAGCAACAACCTTTGTAATGAAAGTGTGAGTCTTACCAGTGTCTCTTAGAGTTTTTACAAGGGACTTAAGGAATTGTACTTACAAGAGTGCCTGTTACATGGTCAGATTCAATATATTTTAGCTATTATTGTATATTATTCAATATATGTTGGCTACAAGTATGATAACTGCTATGAGAGGAGAAAGATAGGATGCAATATAATTTTAATATCAACCCACATAAAATATGAAAAATTCCAACTTAAAAATAACATTCTATATGACATTCTATAGTCAAAATTGAATGTGTCCAAGTGACTTTTGTTCATCTAAACCACTGCTATATTTCATTCATTCATTCATTCATTCACTAAGTAAGTAGTTACTGAGTTTCTGCCAGACAGGGGGTACAGGGTGAAAACAGACCCTGCATTTATGGAGCTTATAGTCTATCTTGGGGGGTAACCAGAGGCGACTCACTGCCTCAGAGACCCAGTGGGCACCTGACTATGAGTGGTAAATCTGAGGAGAACTCAGAAAATTTATGAGTAAATAAAACTAAGTTTTTCTGGATATATGAATCCCCCTCAAATTCACATGTCACTTAGAGCTGGTGAGATTGCTAACTTTCAAATGCAGACTCTCATCTCACTTCTCCTACTCTTTTGCTACTTATGAACTCACTATTAAATTTTTATAAGATTTTAAATCTTGAAAGCTAGGTACCATAGAGTTACCATTAAAAATTCATAAATCTTGTGCAAAATATGTCATAATCAGACAGCTTACTTATCGCGCAGAGCTAACACCATTTTAGGGTGGCCACGTTCCAGCTTCTTGCTCAGTAAAGGATGTTCGTGTATAAACTATGGAATCATGATAGAGGCAGTGTAATGTCATTGCAAGAGTCCTGGTCTTAGATTTTTGAAGGTCTTGTTTCTTTTGCTCATTGAAGCAAACATTTATTAAATACTTAACAGGGTGGATTGTCTCCCACTTCAGCCTGTTCAGTATCCTTTTGCCTTCCTGGAAATATTACCCTCATTTTCCCTTAGGAAACGGAGATCACCTGACTCCATCCCCAACTTCTGTGGAGTCATGTAGCTCAAGCCAGTTCCCTTCTCAGTGGCCACAGTGATTGGTTCGGGGACGTGATGCCAAATGTAAGAGTCAGTCCTAGGGCTCTGAGAGAGCAGAAGCAAAGAGGCGCTTTCTTTTCCCTTGAGTCGCCCTTCCTCACAAGGATGCCTGAGGTTTCCCGCAGAGCCTGCCTGACAACAAAGCCAACCCAGAGGAAAACAGGAGTCAGAGGTGGAGCCTGACGGTAAAGGGAAAGAGAGGGTGAGAGCACGTCTGAGTGCTCGTGACTTCTTCTCTGCGGAGTGGGTACAACTCAGGGGGAGGCAAATTGCATTTGTAATTAGTAAATGTAATTTCTGTCTTAATCTCTCATTGTGCTTGGTGGTAAAACAGTTTCTGTGAGACAATTCAGCGTACCGGCGAACTCATGGCCTGTCCTCTTGAGGTTGATTCAAAGGGCCACAGCATCAAGTGTGGGGATTCCATCAGTTGCCCAGTCTCCCTCTGGCTGGTACCCTCTGAGAAGTCCACGATCCACTGGGTTCCCCCTCTCTGTCTACTCTCATCTCTCCCTGTACTCCTTGTCTCCACCATGTGGTCCCTCCAGATTGTCCAGCTCTCTCTTGACAACCCCTAAGTCCTCCAGAAAAACTGTATATTTCTGACCTGACACACCAAACAACCTTTCTCACTCTTATATAAACACCATGGTATCAGAGTGACTCCTGGGGTTTAGATGGATGCAATGTCACAGGTATCCTTTTTTCTTCAGCCCCCAATCACAAATGTGGAATTTTCTAACATCACTCCACTCCAAGACTCGTCCAGGGTCAGGGTGCAGTCACCATTCTTGGGATTTCATGGGCATCTGTACTCACTTGTTAAATCCCTAACTGCCTCTCTTTTTGGAAACCTGGAATGGGAAAACTGACTTTTACATTGTGACCTATTCTTCCCTGATTTATTCCTTTACGTTAACTTTGTCTTTTGAAGCTAAAACACCTTGTCTCTGGTGAGAGTTTCGAAAACCTACTTTTGAAGTCTAAATCCTAATCATCTCCCCTCTTGGTCTCTGAATGTCCTGTTTTCTAGGGCAGTGAGTGGAGGCTACCTCAATTCATTCCTGAAATCAAGGAAATGAAGGAATTCACTGATAAAGAAAAACAATAAGGTCTTCTGAGATTTGCTTTAAATTAATCCGGGAAAGGGTTCTGGGATGAGAGGAGTGGGGAAGTATAGATGAAACAAGATTAGCCATACATGGATAATCACTGAAGCTAGGTGATAGCCCATGAGGGTTCATCCTACTATTCTTGTCACTATCTTACTACTATTTTCTCTATGTTTGATATTTGGAGCACTTGCATATTATAAAGTTTCCCTTATATTAAGATAAAAGGAACCTTCAAGAGGTCAGTAAGATGGGTAGGCTGCACACCGGGAGCAGGAGATGGCAGGATGGTGAAGCTGATGGTGGAACTGATGGGGCAGGTGGGGCAGGGCACCAAGCTGGACCTCCGGGGGTATAAAATTCCTATCTTTGAAAACCTAGGTGCCACCTTAGACCAGTTTGATGCTAGTGATCTTTCTGACAATGAAATCAGGAAGCTGGATGGTTTTCCTTTGTTGGGAAGACTGAAAATACTGTTAGTGAACAACAATAGAATATGCCGTTCTAGGTGAGGGACTTGATCAGGCTCTGCCCTGTCTGACAAAACTCATTCTCACCAGCCATAGTCTTGTGGAATTGTGTGGTCTGGACCCTTTGGCACCCCCCAAATCACTGGCTTACCTAAGTATTCTGAGAAACCCTGTAACACATAAGAAGCATTGCAAACTGTATGTAATTTATAAAGTTCCATAAGTCAGAGTATGGGTTTCCAGAAGGTAAAACTAAAAGAGGGTCAGGAAACAGAGAAAATGTTCATGGGCAAACGGGTGCACAGCTGGCAACGGATGTTGCCAGGAGAAGCCAAACTTTCAGCCCACGTGCTGGTTTGCCAAATGACAAAAAGAAAGGTAGGATGTAGAAGCAGTCAACAATGCCACAGCAAACACATTAGCTCTGGCAGGAGGGGAGCAGCTCTAGAGCTTGCTACAGTCCGGTCAGGTACCTGGCGGAGAACGCAGATCGGACCCCATGGACATGGAAAATAATCCAGTCACAGATGGGTCCTGAGCTGTGTGTCCTGAGTATCGACAGAATGGATCACATGTCCCCCTGGGACAATCCTGCTTTTTGAATATGGAGTGCCAGCCTTTGTTGTGTCAGCAAAGAAGAGCTTGTAAGCATTGCTGAAATGTTTAAAACCACTACTGGTAACTTTGTAATATAAATTTTGAAATCTAAATGCCAGTTTTCTACAAATAGCAAAAATAAAGGACACTCACTGAGCTGCCAAAAAAAAAAAAAAAGGTAAGTAAGACCCTGGAAACTACAATCTAGGAAGGTTAAGAAAAACTTTCTTCCAAAAGGTTCTGAAGCTATCTCAATAGTGTTTGCTGCTTTTTCTTTTGTTTCAAATTCCACAAGAGCAAATCCCTTTGGATCTCCAGTAGTCTTATAATGTTGGTATATGGATGCTGATATAAACAACACTGTCACATTGACCAAATACTCACTCAACCCAGCTGTGACGGACATTTTTGGGAAGTAAGTGCTATAATAAATTAGAAGCAGTACTAAATATGTAAGGATCCTTAGGAAGTCAGTACATTTTTACTTGAATATTAAAAAAAATCATAAGAAAAGAAAAGAAAAGAAATCAGTTAACATCTACATCTTCCTCCTGTTAAAAAACAAAATTCAACTGAGTAAATGTGAGGTTGTAACTGGCTTTATTAAGTGATTCATGATCAGGCAGCATCCTGTCTAGTGAGTAGAATGGTGCTCCAAGGGTTAGTGCAGAAAGGATTTTATGAGAAGAGGGGCAAGGGAAGAGAACTATTAACAAAAGAAAAGGCTGGCTGAGTGGCTCAGTTGGTTAAGAGCTCACTCAAAGGTTTGAGCTCTGAGCAACAGCAGTTTGAGTCGTGCCCGAGCTGAGCTGCTGCTGAGCTGCCAACAGGTGACAGGATGGCTCAGCTAAAATATAAAAAAAAAGAGAAGAAAACAGAATTATTTTTAGGCCAGGACATCTATTTTGAGGGGAAGGGACCACCAAAGGTTTTATCATGCAGGCTGCCTCTTCTTCCTATGCAGTGGCTCACGTGACAGATTACCACATGGCTGTTGAGCAGATAATTCTAGACTGATTGACTAAGATTGCATTTCTGGGGGAGGTTAAAACTGTGATTAAATCAGGTATTAGATCTGGGTTAGGTATTATGGGCTTTGGAGCACAAGTGATGCCATTTTGGGTGTGAGCCTTTCTGTTTAACACCCCATTATGCAATGATGTTCAGGATTTAAGTAATTGAGGGTTATAAAAGGAAATCGAGATGCAAAACAGCTTGATGGGATTTGTAAGTTTGAAAGGTTATGGTGGCTGATGGAGAGTGCCCCTAGGCCAGCGGTTCTCAACCTTTCACAGGGGTCGCCTAAGACCATCGGAAAACACATAGTTTCGATGGTCTTAGGAACTGAGACACGGCTCCTCTATCCATCTCCAGGCCCACATGCAGATACGCCCACATATGAGTACCCGGCAAACCCTGTGAAAAGGTCGTTCGACCCCCAAAGGGGTCGCGACCCACAGGTTGAGAACCACTGCTCTAGGCAGAAAAACTAGAAGAGACAAGTACCTTCATCGGGACAAATTGAGTCAGGAGGTGGTAGAGCTGGAAGCAAGGGTCCAGGCAAAGATAATGTATCTTGCACAGGGAGGAAAATGGAAAAGGCAGCATCAGCGTTCCTGCCAAGTTTCTGCTTGGGTTCCAGGGAGAATGGCAGAGTTCAGAAGTAGAATAAATATTGAGGAGCAAAATACTTGGCTCATGTCTTGACTTCGCTGTGAAATTTTTGAGGGGCCTTCGGAGAGCCAGCTAATTCTGTGTTTAGTTTTTGTTGCATGTGAAATTATGAGAATAATATAAAATAATTCAAACTATCTTAAACTAGCAAGCATTATTGCATATAATCATTGTTTTCCCAAAATATATGAATGCTACGTTATATGACCCAAGTAAATAGCCAACAATGAAATGAAGAATATTTACCAGTCTTGGTATCTAACCCCTCTTTTTGTGCAGCTTGAGATCATAATAAAACACTTGAATGTGAACATTTGGAGAGAAAACAGTTCCAAATGCAATCAGTAGAAATCTTTGGTTTAATTTAGCTCTCCTCAGAGCAAGTGTATGAATTTATTTTAGCAACGTGTCAAGTTCAAACAGCTAGGAAGAAACAAGATGAGTGCTGAAATTTGAATGGACACAGGGCTATTCATTTCAGCCCAACTAGACAGAAAATAAAAAGCCTTCACTTAAGATACACAGTATTCATGCAGATACCAGCAAAGGAAACACTTCCTCATCCATCTCCTTGCAAAAGAATAGGCAGAAATTAAGAAAATAATTTCCAAGCTAGGAAGCATTTGGTGCATAATATGGAGAGCTGACTTTAACACCTGCATTTGTTTTTTATTTGTACTTCAGGGTTAAAAGCATCGCCTTAAGATCTTTCCATTTCCTTCTAATAATTTTTTGGGTATCAGTCCTCAAAGCATTTCTTAAGACAAGTCCTGTGACCCAACTTGAACGTGTCATTAAAAGAATCCCCTTTGTCTTCCCTTTAAGAAAGTCATGGCTATTTTTCACGGAGAAACATGGATAATTTATTCCTAGAATTTCAAAGTATTTTCCGTTACTGCAAAGACGGGAGACTCATTTTGTTATACCCCGATGTGCTCTCATTGAGTTAAATTCCCAGCATTCTGGTTAAGTCTGACCTCTGTCCGATGCGGCTTTATTTCTCTCATCTAAGGGGTTCCTGCAGGGATCTGGAATGCCACTACTGAGAGAGCATGTCAGCAGCATTTCTTAGCAAAACACTGCCAGAAATACAGAAAATAAACATCTTTGAAAAATAGCTGAGTTGAAGTGCTTCCAGAGTCAACTCCGAACAACAGCTAAACTCCTTTAAAGCCTGTTAAATATTATAAAAATCTGATCATTAATGGAAGTCCTGCCTGCAAATTGCAACATGACATAGAACCACCGAGAGAACTAAAAGGCAAGTTTGATAGCAGCCCTATTGGTCCTCAGACAGGACAATCTTCCTACTGACTTTGGGGTTGGGCAAGGGGCTGAGAGCTCAGCATTGAGGAGCTCTCAGGGGGGTGTAACATCTAAATTTGGGTTGGCCAAAGCTGATACCGAGCTCAGCACCTAATTAAAACTGTGTTGGAAACAGCTCCCAGTACAGAATAAATGCCTCTATTTAGAATTAGTGATCACCCTCTGGGGAGTCATCATTAGACAAAAATTAGAACTTAGTCCTTTGGAAAATCTTCACCCGAAAAGATGGTAACCCAAAGAGTGATGCTCTATATTGGAGTCCTGGAACAAGGTCACATTTGTCTTGTCTGTACAAGCATATCTTGCTCAACTATCAGGCTAGGGATGAATAAAGCCTAAAAAATGCTCAAGCTCCAGGGAGAAAGTAATTGGACTTTCACTAGATGGTAAAAGTAGTTCATCCATGAACATACACATCCTAAGAAATAATGCTCCATCAATACAGGCCTCTGTGAAGGTGCTCCCAAGGCCTTTGGGGCCAACAGGGAGAACATTCTGTGCCTCCCTACAGGCGTGTGACACCCACTTGGGAGTATAAGGAACATCTCATTACTCTACCACCTTTAAATCATATTCAGACATCCAGCTCTAAGATTCCATGCAGCCTGAATGGCAGAGAATTAATACTCCATCTTTATTTACTCTCTCACTAGTTTACCTGCTTCCAAGTGATGCAAAAGTCCTGAGTTTATTTTGCAAAGCCAAGTGTCCAGAGAGGGCCATACTGGTTACAGCTGAGATGCCCAACAGTGTCCTAAAAGTCAGCCGATTCTGCAGCTCTGGGGGCCACCCTGGGCACACAACGCTTGGCAGACAGTCTGTGTGTATCTGGATCAGCTAGCCTCCCAGGTACCACCCAGCACATCCCCAGAGGGCTTCTTCCAGGTATGCACACTCAGTTCCCATACCTTTCCCTGCCTGGAGCTTCCCCTGCTCTCTGCTCCTCCTCTCTCCTCAGAGACAGTCAACTCTAAACAAGCTGAAGCTTCCAGGAAAGAGAGCTTGTCTTTCAGAAGCTTCTAATGTGGGCTCCCTAAGGATAGGTAACACAATGGCACCTATTACCTTTCCCAGAAAAGAAAGAGATCTCTCTCTTTGTGTGTCTCTCAATCTTCCTCTCTTCCTCTGTCCCTCCCTTCCCCTTTCACATACTTGCACGTACACACCTCAGTTTTAAAAAGCTAACATGACTGCTCTATTACTCTATTTAGCAAATGAATAAATTGAGGCTCAGAAATGTTTAGTAACTTCCCTAGATGACAATGGGTTGTGACTGGTATAAGAGGCACCTGGACCCAAATCTGTCTGAATACAAAACCCATGCTTCTAAAACTGCTTTTGTCAGAAGCAGAAAAGCAAAGTCAATATTTCAGGGGGTGACTCATAGGAAGGTAATCGTTATGTAATAAAAAAAAAAGAAATTAGGTGCTTAGGAAAGTAACATATTAACAGGCAGATGCTGCTGCTGATGGTAAGATAAACTCGCTATAGAGCTTTTGTTTTTTGTCATTCTTCTTTCTCCAAAGTAAGTACAGAGCATGCTTTAAGCCAAGAAGAAAGGAAGGAACCAGAATCTCAGTTTCTTGACATGTTTTATTCATTATCTATTCCTGAATAACAAATGACTCAAAAACTTAGTGGATTAAAACAACCAATATTGAGATCTCCCATCTTCTGTGGGTCCGGAATCTGGGTATGGTATAGCTGGTGCCTCTTGCTCAGCGTCTCTGAAGAGGATGCTCTCCTCTTGTGACTATGGCAGAGGCGCCTGCTTCCGAGTTCACTCTCATCCATGCTGGCCAGACTCAGTTCCTCATGGGTTGTTGGGCTGAGGGCCTCAGTTGCTCGTCATGCCTTGTAAGCCTCTGCATAGTTCAACTCACAGCCAGGCATCTGGCTTCTGTCAAGTGAGCAAGAGAACCAGAGCAAGAGATGGAGAGATAGTGAGCAGTCTTTTTTGTAACCTGTGTTAATCTATTCGGGCTGCTATACCAAAATACTAGAGACTTGAGGCGCTTATACACAGAAATGCATTGCTCACAGTCCTGGAGGCTGGCGGTCTGAGATCAAGGTGTCAGCACAGTCGGCTGAGAGTCCTGTCTAAGTTGGCGACTTCACGTTGTATCCTCACATGGTGGAAGGAGCAAGGGAGCTCTCTGGAGCCTTTTTTTATAAGACACTGAGCCCATTCGTGAGATCTCCACGCTCATGATTTAGGCACCTTCCAGAAGACCCACCTGTTCATACCCTTTGGTGGTTAAGATTTCAACATATAAGGTCTGACAATTAAGTTCACAAACTTTGTTGCAACAATGTTGCTAACCTTTTTTCATATCAGAGGGATTATTCATTATGAATTTGTACCAACTGGACAAACAGTTAATCAAGTTATTCTTTGGAAGTGCTGAAAAGGCTGTGTGAAAAAGTTAGACGACCTGAGCTTTTTGCCAACAATTCATGGCTCTTGCATCAGGATATGCACCAGCTCACATGGCACTGTCTGTGAGGGAGTTTTTAGCCAGCAAACAAATAACTGTATTGGAACACCCTCCCTACTCACCTGATCTGGCCCCCAATGACTTCTTTCTTTAAAGATAAAGGAAATATTGAAAGGAAGACATTTTGATGACATTCAGGACATCAAGGGTAATACGATGACAGCTCTGATGGCCATTCCAGGAAAAGAGTTCCAAAATTGCTTTTAAGGGTGGACTAGGCGCTGGCATCTGTGCATAGCTTCCCAAGGGCAGTACTTCGAAGGTGACCATTGTGATATTCAGTAATGAGGTATGCAACACTTTTTCTAGGATGAGTTTGCGAACTTAATTGTCAGACCCTGTATGAGTTTAGGGGAACACAAACCCTCAGTCCACAGTATACCCTAACCTGGGAAGTAACATCCCATTATTTTTGCTATATGCTATCCATTAGAAGCGAGTCTCTAGGCCCAGCCCGCATGCAAGGGGAGGGAATTACACAAAGATGTGAATACCAGGAGGAGGGGATTATTGAGGGCTTCTTAGAGGCTACCTACCCCATGTGTAGATGGGATTGATTGCTGTCAGGCTACTTGAGTTCAAATCTTAGCCTGATTACTTGCTAGCTATGTGAACTTCAATGAATTACTTAATTACTTTGATCCTCAGTTCTCTCTTCTGTAAAATGGAACTAATAATGGTACCTACAGATCTCAAAAAGTCAACTTGGGTTAAATGACTAATAAGGAATCAAAACCTAGGTTAATGTCCATCACACGGTGGGCATTCAGTGGATTTTAGCTAGCATTATATTAACAATTATATCAGTTATAAAGTAGCTTTTCTAGCTAATAATGTATACTCGGATGAGGAGGCTTTATTTTTAGCTTATGAAAATCATGTAATATAAATGAAGTGGTCACAAAAGAAGCCAAAGCCACAACTGTTCTTGGAAAAATTAAAAAACTTCGCTGGTATTGGCACTGAGCATTAATCTCAACATACAATAGTAAAAGCTCAAACAACTAAAATATAACCCCAGAGAGTGGAATCCTTTATTACTGTATCACCCACATAATCTACTTCTTATCCTGATTTCTTAAATATATTACTGCCGAAGGAGAATATTAACCACTCACCAAGGAATGGAGTGGGCTTCTGGCTAACGTTGCCTTCCCATTTGAATCTGAGGCATAAGCCTCTGCTTCCTTCATTGCAGACCCCACCAGCCCTACAGACACAGACCCGCCTGTAGACACGCAGGCACTCAGACTCACACAGAGACATACTCAGACTCCCATCTTAGGTATAAATACTAGTTACATGGAAAACAAACTGGAATTTCATAGGAATGTTTACTAATAAATATATGTTCAATTAATGAGATTTTACCCAAAACTCCTTCTCTATTCCCCAACTTGGGAAATGGCTTCCATCATCTCCATCCACATACACGCGGATCCAAAATGGGAAACCACCTTGGTCCAATCTTTTTCTCGCTTTCCCCATCTGATCCCTCGCTCTTCTCTACCCAGGCCTCCTCAGTCACTTCTTTCTACCCCAAGTGCATCTGCTTTAACTTAAGCCCCCATCAATGCCCCAAAGCCAAGCTGGCTTCCTTTCAGAAATGAAGATGGGCCCCCCACTCCTGCTCCTCAACCCATCTTGCTGGCTGGGCCCAGCAACACCATTGGGGAAATATCTCTGCAACTCACAATATTCTTCATGAAGATTGCCTGCAGCCCTTATCTCTGCTGGGTCACATCTGGTCCCTGGATCAATGCAATGAATGAATTGGCTCCCGCTTTTAGCATATGAAGGTCTGACAATTAAGTTTGCAAACTTGTTGCAACATGTTGCTAACCTTTTTCGATATCAGAGGGATTATTCGTTATGAATTTGTACCAACTGGACAAACAGTTAACCAAATTTACTCTTTGGAAGTGCTGAAAAGGCTGTGTGAAAAAGTGAGGCGACCTAAACTTTTCGTCAACCATCATGGCTCTTGCGTCATGACAATGCACCAGCTCACACGGTACTGTCTGTGAGGGAGTTTTTAGCCAGGAAACAAATAACTGTATTGGAACACCCTCTCTACTCACCTGATCTGGCCCTCAATGAATTCTTTCTTTACCCGAAGATAAAGGAAATATTGAAAGGAAGACATTTTGATGACATTTAGGACATCAAGGGTAATATGACAAAAGCTCTGATGGCCATTCCAGAAAAAGAGTTCCAAAATTGCTTTGAAGGGTGAACTAGGTGCTGGCATCTGTGCATAGCTTCCCAAGGGGAGTACTTCAAAGGTGACCACAGTGATGATATTCAGCAATGAGGTATGTAGCACTTTTTCTAGGGTGAGTTTGCAAACTGAATTATCCTACCTCATGGACGATGTGAACACCTAGGACATGTTGAGCATTATGCTATGCCCAGAGAATTCAGTGAGAGGCAAGACAGGTTGATACCTGTGGTCATGGAGTTTCCTCAGTTATGGGACAGAGTCACCCTGTGAGCATTCCTGGTTGCATTATTCCTTGTACGTCTCAAAGGCACAGCCACAGTGTACCGTGATTTGCCTCCAAAGGCCACATTACTCCCTGCAGATGTGGAAAGAATAGACTCCACAGTATTCCATGATTTGCCCCAAATTCAGCTAGCTGGGAAATCGTAGCAGAAGCACTCCGATCTGCCTTTCGGAGGTTCACGTGGCCTCAAACGCTGGTCCTCCCTTCTCATCCCCTGCACGGTCTGGAGGGGAACATCTTTATTATTATCAGCCAGGTGGCCCTTATTCCTTTGGAGTCCCTGTTCCTGCTCAAAGTTCCACAAGTACTGAAAACACATTTTAAGGATTTATACATGGATTTCCTCCCTTCCTCACGCACAGTGCTGGTGACACAGCCGGAACTATGGTGCTGGAATGAATGAAGCCTGTGACTGTGGACTCTCCCTCTCTTGTTTGAAGTAAAATGTCTTTGACCATCGTATGCAAATCATTCCTCAGGCTACAGTGCTTAGAATGGAGGCTGTCCTGAAGAGAATCTTGCAGTTACAGAATAGTAAGCCAAAAATGTACGGTATAAAAGGTTATTTAGGTAGGGTGTCCGATGGACACTTGTCTTATTAGGGAGACTATATCATGGATGGTGTAGATGCCTGACCATTGCACTGTACACCTAAAGCTGAAGCTGAATAATACTGAATGTCAACTATAATTTAATATATATATATATAGTCACAGGATGTTGAGTACAGCATAGAGAGTAGAGTCAATAGAATTGTAACAGCTATATATGATCTCAGAGGGGTAGTAGATTGGGGGGGGGTGGGTTATCACTTTTTTTTTCTTAAATTATTTTTTATTATGAAATACACATTTTTTAGAATTAGTTTCAGCTGTGCAACACAGTGGTTATCTCTTTCTAAGGGGTGTAAATGTCTAACTATTACATTGTTTTGTACACCTGAAACTAATAAAAAAAAGGTTATTTAGGCAGAATTAGAAATTTATGGCAAAACATGAATTATCTGCCAGCCATTATCAACTTTATCCTTATGACTTATTGAAAACTTACTATGTACCAGACACTGTGCCAAGACAGAGTTATATGTAAAATATTTTACTGAATCCTTGTGATTTTCTCATTTGACAGATAAAGGAACTGAAACTTAACAGAGGTTAAATAACGCATCACAGCTAGTATTAAAACTGGAACACGAACCAGTCAGTTCCTTCCAAAGCATGCTCTTAACCACTTAACCAAATTCCTTTGCATTCAACACTTTCTCCACACGTGGTTTTGAAGGTATGCTGTGCTTCTTCTCAGCCCACCACATACGCTGTTCATCACGAGGGCTTTCTTTCACTTGTTTGATCATCAACAGAATGGGAACTGTTCTTCATACATTCCCTGTGGTACAAACATTGCATTAAGCAGTCCTAAGGGGACTTCATGCTGGATAGAACAAAGAATTCAAGGTTTCAGAATATTTTGTTTACATTGTAAGCTAATTTAATAATAATGAGCGTCACGTCTTGCCTGAGGCAACAAGAAGTTGAACCGTAGATTGTATTTAATAATGCAAAGATGTCAAGTGATATCTGCTTCACAAGCAAGGGACACAAAGGGAAATAAAAGCTGGACAAGTTATGGGGAAAATGATCTATGCCATTTGACGTAATTATAATAAATGAGAGTTAGATTGGTTTTAGCATACAATAATAAAATGAACCAACGAAATGCCTCAGTTGGAGAAACCTATTGGATTTCAATTTATATAAACTTTGAGTGGGAGAAAAATACCAAGAAAAGTGGTTTTTTGTAATGCTAAGAAAAATAGTGAGTGAAAATGTATTTACAATTGTGTTTGATTTTATGGTCTCAAACTTGCTCAGCCCTTTCATGACCTGAAATTTCAACCCCAAAGCATCCCCACCATGTATTCTCTTTGGAGCAAGACAGCATGCAAATAAAACAAATAGGCTCTCCAGAGTTTTGCACAGTTAAATGCCTCAGGTTTTCAACAAAACATACAGAAATGCTATCAGTTTGGGTTTGAGTAGGTTTTGCCTTATACCACAATTGGCCACTAGATGGCGAAATATGACACGAAATGGAGGCTGCGGACAAAGTTTAAGGTCTGACTGGGAGTGAAGTTTGAGGTAATGAAAACCTGTAATTGTACTATAGTCATTCTTAAGGTGTGTACATTACTTCTAATAAAAAATAAAAGAAACATTTACAGGCTCATTTAAATTCTTGTCTAGAAATCATCAGGTTAAGGCCTAGTTGACTGCAAGGCCTTTCCAAGAGCCCCACTCCCAGTAAACTGCCTCTTCCGGTCTCTGCCAGTTTCCCTCCCAGAGACTCACTGCTTAACAATATTTCTCAGTGGTAACTCCCAGGTTGCCTGAGTCCTGATTCAATTATCTTCTATCCCATTCTCCATCATTCTTCTTGACCTCGCTTCAGCATCCTTCACTTCATCCTTGCATATTTGCTTGGATATAATCACTCTCTTTCACCTTTTGACTCTTTTCTTTTTTACTCTTTTGGGGACTAATGAACCCACTTCTCAACGGTGCACCTATTTGGGTGCTATATTCCAGGTCCTAGCCTGAACCAAAATGAGCCCCAAGATGCGAGAGGAAATGTTTCTTAAAAAAACAGGTCACATATACGTTATAGAAGGCTGGATGGAGAGAAAAAAAAGAGATGAAACTCAGACCAGCTAAGCAGCTTATTCAAAGTTTCTTATCAGTAATTGCTAAAAATAGAACCAGATACTCCTGACACCTGATTTGGCACTTCATTTGGCCAATATTATCTTTCTTTGATCATTCAGTGAAAGAACAGAGTAGCAATTTGGGGGGAAAGCCTGCCAAGTAGACTTAATAATCTTTTCCAAGTGCTATCAGTGAAACCAGTAATAAGAAAAAAGTTTTCTGCTAGCCTTTCCACTGTTCTGGACTTAATAATTTCTGTAATACTCAACACCCTGAAATTGAATCATGCTACTAGACTCTCTTGTTGGAGATTAACAAAGTGGAAGTGAGACTGAAATTTCCCAAAGTAACTGCTCTTTGTGAAAAACCCCCTGTGCGATCCATACCATATGTCATTTTATATACAGATATCTTATAAAATGTTGAAATAGCCAAGCACCATTCTCCATGAAATTTTCCCTAACCAAATGTGCCTAACGTAAACCAATGTCATTTCCTTTGTGTGTGGCGTAGAACAGATGCTCAATTTGCACAAAGAAGGAAGGGAGGGAAGAAGACATGAAAAAGAAAAAAGAAAATGAGAAAAAATATATGTCTATTGAAAAAATATAAACAAAATCACCAAGAAACATGATTTCTTTGTCCAGTTGAGATGAAGAAATGTCAGCTGTCTTCTAACCTAATGTTTTAAGCATGGTCATTATAAAAAATATTTCCTAATCATCTGTTTTCTAAACTAAACATTCCCAGCTCCCAAAACTTTCCCTCAAGGCTTTCATTAATTGTTTTCATGCTTATCTATACCAATTTTTATTTCTTTCTAAAAAGTCAAAGTTATTTGATATTATATTCCATAGCTTTTTATGGTCCTTTTAAATGTTATCCTCATTTGAGGAGATATTCATGTAGTTAAAAGAGAAACCAGGGCCGGCCGAGTGGCGCATTGGTTAAGAGCTGGCTTGGGACGCCAGAGGGCCCTGGTTTGGATCCCACATATGAGGGCCAGTGATACTGCCCTCTACAGCTAAGATGCTGAACAACAGCTCAACTTGGAGCTGGGCTGCGGTGAGTCGAAGGCTACGGCTAGGCTGCAAACCCCTGCTGCAGTGGGTTGCCATGAGCTACCGTGTGTAACCAGCAGCTGCAGTGAGCGGCTGTCCAGAAGCCGGCAACCAATCTGCCTCACCTGGGAAGAGTGCAATGATGGTGCCAACTCGGGCCAGTGAAGCAACATCTTCCACAACTAGACTGAAGAACAAAAGGACAGCAACTTGTCTCTTCCCCTCCCCCCAACTCCCAGTGTTGTTCCCATCCTTCAATTCCCCAATAAAAAATAAAATAAAAAAATCTTAAAAATAAATAAATAAGTAAATAAATAAAGAGAAACCAGATGAAATTTGTAATTTTTTTGAGGAGAAAACAGTTTTCAAGCTCATGGAACAGTTTATCAAAACTGCTTTTTTACATACAAACCAATCTTACCAGACATTTGCTTTTTTAAAGAATAAAACACATGCATTTCTTTTTTTTAGGATTTTATTGGGGAGTTGGGAGAGGGGAACAGCCAAGTTGTTGTCCTTCAATCTTAGTTGTGGAGGGCGAAGCAAGCTCAGCTCAAGGTGCTGTGTTCACTTAGTTGTGGCTGGGCGTAGCCACCATCTCATGGAGAGAGGCAGCCTCATTGTTAAGAGCGTGTGCTCCATCCCCTGAGCCATCCGGGCTGCAGCTCAGCTCAAGGTGCTGAATTCAGTCTTTAGTTGCAGCTCAGCTCGGGCGCAGCTCACTGACCCATGTGGGAATTGATCCAGCGACCCTGTTGCTCAGAGCTCGCACTCTTAAGCAAGCTCTTAATCAACTGAGTCACTCGACTGGCCCCCAAAACACATTAATTTTTGAATCTAGATTTCTCAGTCTCTGAACACAACTCTTTCTCTCTCTCTCTTTCTCTCTCTCTCTCCCTCTCTCTCTCTCTCTCTCTCCCTCTCTCCCGTGCTATGAAAAAAAAGTCAAACAATACTTTTCCCATAATAATATTTAATGAAATAAACTATTAAAAGATTTTTACCCTGAATTCATGAACTGTACAAAGAATCTGTTATAACATATAAAAACTCAGAAAGCCTGTTGGCAAATATTGTTGGGAACATACAGATACATTTTTCAGTTTAAACGTTTCCCTACTTCTAACCAAACTGTTTATGAACCACCTTCATGAGAATCACCCTGCAGAAGGGTCCTTGGGCAATACTTGTCAACAACGCTGATTCCTGGTCTCCATTCCAGCCCTGCAGAACCTCTAGAGTTGGGTCCAGAAAATTGGCATACACCCCAGATAATTCTTATGACTATTTCAGTTTTAAGGGATGCTTACATTAAGCTTTGGTCTTTTCACTTGATGGAGCAGTCCTCTTTTTCTTTCCTTTTTTTTTCCTTAGAAGTACAGAGACTTTTTTTTAAGTTGGTATTTAAACAGTGATGGTAAAAATGTGAGAGGTATGCTTCCTGTTCAGCAAACACCCTGGACCTGGTTAGCAACCTTATTATTGTGGAAAGAGAATCTAATTGTGTTACTAGGGATCTAAGGTGCTTTGATCTCCCAGGGACAAGCTTACTTTTTGGATGTTGATATAAGATAAATCCCAAAATCTCTTGTGTCATTCACTTCCTTGGTCCAGTTTTCACCTCATTTTGCAGTGAGTTTGATTTCTTCCTTGAAGGGAGCTCTAATGTAAGACATTGTCTTTTTAATAAAGAAATGCAAATATTTATTTTTTGGCTGGCCACCATCTGCCAGGTAGTTGAAAACAAGGGAAAATAATGCTGAGTCATGATTGATAAGAGTCAGTGGTTTGAGTCTAAGAAATGGGTTCCCAAAATGGTATTCTTATTTTTCTAGTTTCTACCACTTAGCTTCTACTACAGTTTATTTGCCTTAAAGTGACCTATTGCAATTATGTGATACCTTAGAATTTATGTGATGGCAATCATGTGATAGATAGTTTAGAATGTTGTCCATTTTTATGCTAGAATCTATTAATAGGGTTATTCTCTAAAACACATTTGCTTCATGGCTTTTTTTTCTTCACCACTTTGTAACAAATTTTCTCCTAAAATTAATACATTTTGAAAGTTCTATGGCCGTGACTTACTAGATGTTTCTCTAGGATAGTTTTCCTCTGATTTTACTGATTTCCATTTTATAGCCTATAAAAGGTATTGATATTTGCTTTCTGTATACACCGGTGTGCACTTTATCAAAAGCTTTCAGATCCAGTTGATTCTCACAACTACTCAAAATATGGCACGGAATTTAATGTCTCTATTTTAATTTAAATAAAATTTAATAAAGGTTATCATCATCAATATGAATTTTATCATTAGCGAAACCTTAACAAGGATGTTTTGGGAATTAACTTTGGCGTAAAGTTAAATTAACATAGAAAAGATGTTTTATCTTGCGTTAATGCCAAATGAGAGAGAAACTAATTGATGTAAATCTCTAAATTGCACAAACCAAATTTCTTTTCACTCAGTGTGCTATAAGGACAAAGTTATAGGCTTCCCAGGCTCGTGATATTATCCGTGTCGTTAACACGGCATATTGAGCAAGTTTGATAATGAGTAGGCTATGTGTCCCATGGTGCCCCATCTTGCCCCATTTTACCTGTAGCTCCAGCACTCCAGGAGTATTTATACCGAACAATCAATTAGATGATCACTCCTGTTATGAGTTCCTTGGCCACAGTTTGATCAACTATAACATGAAAGCACTTGACTACATGACTTAAAGAGAACTTCCAACCCTAAGACTCAATGGAAGAAATCTGTGTGAATTCATGTCATTTTATTTAATATCTACACTACTTGTCTCATTGGAGTATTATTCAGCCAATGAAGAAAATACCAGAAGTTAGGCTAAATAGGTACAAGTTGCCAATCCACAAATAGACAAAGTGGTAGAAATACCATTTCAAGTTGATTGCTTGGAAATTGGAACACATTCTCCCCTATAAAAAATGTTATAAATTGTTATTAAATCCCAAAGTTCATTGAAAATGTATGTAGGGGGGGCTACTCCGATACAAATGAGAAGTGGATAATAAGCTACCACTACACAGAAGGCCTGTGTAGTGATAGCTGTATGTTCAGGCAACTGCAAGCGAATCACAGGTGAAGGTAACTAAAAGTGGACAAGTAAAGGCAAACCACAGTCTCTGATGCAGGAAGAGCCCTTTGATTTCTTGACAGGATACTGACGCAGCATGGGCTAATTTCCCTTGGGAATGATAACCAGATGCATTGCAGAGTGTTGGACCTAAACCCCTTGTGAGATATGATTGATAAATTTATTCCAAATGCCAAATGCTAATGAAGTGGGGTCACGTCCAGCCCTCTCCCCCCCCACCCCACCTTCTTGGGATTTTGCCCAATCACAGTGCTCATTTTGGACATCTGTATTTCTCCACCAGGACATCTCAACAAACAGAAGATAAAGAAACAACTTCAAACGTAGCCCCTTCTATCCAAGCTCTACAATAGGGAAGAAACTTGCTCTGAATTTTGTGCGGAATCTTTTCACTTGTCCAAAGAGAACCTAGAGGGTTCGTTGGTTTATGATTCTTGTTGCTTATTCTAGTAAGTGGAAGTCCTTCTTTGGCCTCGCCAAAGTTCCACGCTCTCCAAGTAACCATTCCTCCTTATTTGCAGTATATGAGGAATATTTATAAACCTGATGTTTTAAAGAAGAGATATTTGAATTATGCTAGTTCCAAAATACAGTAAGATTATTATTGTAATGGGAATGACGGTATTGGTTTATGTGTGTGTTCATTTGACGGATCTCTGCTGTGAATTTTTCTTTTGATTTACCTCACTTCTATGAAAATCAAAATTTGAATGCAGAGATTCTAGTTGTGCGTTTCAGAGTCCTGGACTCTTTTATTTAATCTTATACCAAACTTATGCCAAACCAATTAATCAAGGTTATAAATTGAGAGATGAAGTTCCTGAAATATGATGTCACTCTTTTCTCTCCCCTGTCACTGGCACTATTCTTGTCCAGGAATACATTTCACGAATGTTGAATGAGCTGACCTGAAGGGAGCACTGAGCAGACTCACAGTGTGCCTTTTTAAGTAATTCCAGTACCTTGAACAATCCTGGAAGAAGGAATAATTAACATTTTTTTCCTCAGTGAATTATGCTTGTGCATATTTCTCCATAATGATGAAAATAATGTACAGTGTCTGCTGCTCAGATTTATAAGATGAATTTAATTAAAGCAAAAAAATTTTAAATAAAATAATCTCTAAGCATCCAGGAGACAGAAAACCATGCCAGTTTGATTTGGGAGGACTTAGCACATTTGAGAATATAAAAACATCTTTCTATTATGATAGCCCTGTTTAAAATAACCATTTCATCTGGAAACAAATCGTCTCTGGCTCTAATTTGAAGCAGGAATTAAAGTGAGATGATGTCAGTATGCTAGTTTTATTAGGTAGAGTACTGGCCTTTTATTCAAATAATTGCCCTTACTAATATTTCCCCTTGAACGTCTCACATGCACCTCCAAATGGAATCCATTCTGCTCTTCCTGTGCACTCCTGACACCTCAACCCCTGTTCCTGCCAGCGTTCCTTATTTCAGCTAGTGACACTGCCACCCACTCAGGTGCTCAAGCAAGAAACTTTGTTGTAAACTTCAACCTCTCTATCTTAATTAGAAAAGATCGCTGAGCAGAAGAACCATGCTCCTTCTTTACCACCACAAACAATTCCTTTTTGACACCTGTTTAAATGATTTTGTGTTTAACCCTCTGTAGGTTCTTAGGCAAGACACGTAAACTTTCTAAGCTCCAGTTTCTTCATCAATACATCCATGGATACAGACTGTAGAAATAATTCTGAGGTTCTTTAATACAATGTTGCATTCATATAAAGCTTTCTGGAGAAAAAGTTGATAATCAATTAGTTGCCAATGCTTTTTACATATCCTTTTCCTATGGGTTGTTTCCTATTCCACATGTTTCCAAAGTGTCCTGTGTTTGAGTCAACCTTCTCAAGTACACCTTTCTGTTTATTATCTGTCCTTCCAGTAGACACTGAAATTCCCGAAAATTAAAATTCACACATGCAGATTACAACATATATCACTTTATCTCCCCTTCCTAGCAAAGCACTTAGCATATAGGGCATCTAAAATAGCACATTAACCCTTTGTTAAGCTCATCTACCAATAGTTGCTTTTCTAAAGAGGATAAGAAGCTAATATATTGTACTTCAGGAGTGTATTTGTCTGCAGTTAGCTAAGTGGGATATCAAACATCTTTCAAGTCTAAAGCAAAATTATCATCCACTTCTGCTGAAATGCAACCACTTCTGGGGTAAAATATCACACTGCTTAAATATTTTATTATACTATGCACTGGGGTTAGAATTATCCATGAAAAACACCCAAAGGTCGTCACTTAAGTTAGTGCTATGCTTTGTAAACATCATAAAATATCCTTCTTGCCCTTTATTCAGTTCACAAAATCATATCATACTTCTAACATCAAACTATACAGCAAACTCTATAGAACTGCCTTGTTCTAAACAGAGTTCACACCCCATAGGACAGCATGACATTCATGGGGAACTTTCTCAGTGATGATTTCAAATATTTCCAAGAAGATAATGTCTCAAGGAGAAGAAAAAAAACACTATGACTTGGTGCTTTCTATTGTAGATTTGAAGATTTCAAGGACATCTAACATCATATAGCTTTAATGCCTTTCCACAGTCGGTAAAATCATATTTTTTTCCCAGTTGCTTAGAAAACCTAGAAATAGCATATGCAACACTGTCGGTTTATTTATACTTAAAATCAAGTCTCCTTTCATGAGACTGAATGCTATCTTTCACCAAAAGCATCCTTGAATTTGAGGGAAGTTATGTGAGTTAAAGGCTACTGGAGGCTTCTTTTCAGGTGCTTGTGCCCTGTGCTTGGTAAGCACTGATGCTCTTTAATCACTAAATAGTGGTGACGTTCACGTGTGTGTAAACAGAGGCCACCACCCCAAAACACCTACCGTCAGACGCTTCCCAACCTGAGGTGAGTTGATCTAAACTCATTATGTAGACACTGAAACAACAAAAACATCAACCCTTGAAGTACCTGGGGAAGCGGAGTGCTTCCGACTGGTCATTCTGAGTCTCCGCCCTACAAATTGCTTACATAAGGATTAGTTCTCCTGACAACTATCTGGGTTTTGATTTAGAAACTGAATAGGGCTCCACCACAAAGAGCCACCGGATCACAGACAGTGTGTTCTTTTAATTTACTTTCATAAACAGGCAGAAATTGAAGTCAGCTGTCCGCGAAGACCAAATTAAAGAGCTGAGTGTCAGAGCCACAGTGGAATGAAGATCGGCTTTTGAGGAGTGGGGGGAGGTTGGATTTTTCAGCTTCCAAAGAAGATATATTGTTAGGTACAAAGCATAGACTTTCACTTGAACTGTGGTTTAGGCGCACTGTGCATTGTTTACTTTTCAAAAATTAAATTTAGACTGAAACTAATGTCATTCCTAGAAAAACAAAACAAAACAAAACAAAAAAAAACTTTCCTTGCTTAAATGATGTACATGATCTCAAATATAACACAATAAATGGGCAAACCATAACCATCCCTCACATAATTAAAGCAAATGTAGCTCAGTCCGCCAGGCTTGTGGACGCTGACTCTCCTTGCTGGGGCTCATCACAAACTCCTAATGGTGCTTCTTTTAGTGATTTTAACGATTACTCTAATTCTGTCCTGGCATTCTTTGCTTCTCTTGTCATCTCACAGTGACCTTGCTCCTATGCCAGCCTGCTGTGACAGAACACTGCCATTGGGATTGGGGGAGGAAAGTAAGCAAAATGTCAAGCCTGGAACGTTTGATAATTCAGTCAATGGTGCAGACATCTATCATGTCTATTAAAGTAAGTGCAGGCATCTGTGGCTATGCAGGATGCCTTAAAATCTGGTTATAGATGTAATTGGGGGCAATGTGGCATAGTGGTTAGAGACTGGCTGTAGAGTCACATTTGGGCCTGATTTGCAACTTGGCCAGTCAATAGCAAATGAGTTTATTTCTTTGCATTTTAGTTTTCTCATTTGTAAAATAGGAATAGGAATATTTCATAAGGCTATTTACAAATGAAATAGGACAATGTATATAATATGCTTACATAAAGCCAGGCCCTTGAGAAAATAGTTATTATTTTATGATTAGCTCAATTCAGTAAATAGCTTGTTAGGGCCTGCACTGTGGGATAGACAAAAGAAGTATGAAATAGTGTTCCTGTCCTGGAGAAGTTTATAATCTAGCTTTTATTTTAATTATGGAAATGAGCTATAGTGTCTGGAAAAAGGAATGCGTTGCTCTGCGGGGAAGTGTCTAAACGAGCAGGAGGTAAAAACAAGAACTACGAGGCAGCAGAGAAGGGAGAGGCCGGTGTGGGCTGAAAGGGTGGAGAAACACTGGGTGGGATGTGTCAGAATCATGATGACTCTTGAAGAGTGGGCTTTCCACACATGGAGTGATTGACAGGTGATAGAAGTGAACATGGCCTCTTTGAGGGACAAGCAGCTTCACCGAAGCAGTGTTTGTGCAGCGAGTAGGGGAGGATCAGGTTGCAAGGGGCAGTGTTTCCCAAAATGTGTTCTAAAAAGGGCAGTTTAGAAGGATGATCAATGGTGCCTTCTCTCTCTCTCTCTCTCTCTCTCTCTCTCTCTCTCTCTCTCTCTCTCTCACACACACACACACACACACACACACACTGAAAATAGTTTATTTCTTGGTCAGATGATTGTGAAATTTGTGGCAAAGTGAAGAAGCACCTATCTTCCTTATAGGACTTCTCAGAGGCTTTAAAATGCTACCCTGTATAACAGAAGTGTAATTCACGCTTGTGTTGAAGTATACAGCATCTAATCAGGCTCTTAGTGTCATAATTCCCAACAGTGATGGAATACATGATATATGCTTCTCTCTTCCTCTTGAAGGAGCTTGTAGTGAGGGAGGGAAGGCGAGGCTCAGAACGGAAGAACAGAAGTTATCGAAGTGCAGAAATGACTCTTGAAGTATGCTGAGGGAAGTCCTGATTTGAAAAGGTTGGAGGAAGCTGGATTATTCTGAATTCAAAGATGCAAGGACTTTGAGGACAAGGAAGGTTGGGGAATTGCCTCCCGAGAATGAGGAGCTGGAGGGGGTGGGGTGGTAAACAAGCACCGTAGCAAGAAAAGGATATTCAGTGCTTCCTTTTAAGTTGAGTTAATGTGATATATAAAGTTCATCTCCCCTAAAAGTTGAATACAACCTGTGCTACACAAAGGCCTTATGCAGGTCAGTTTTATCAGTTAACTTATGCATCGATCAGCTGCTAGGGTAGCTGGGTGCTGGCTGGTGTAGGGCGGCTTCAGCTGGGGTGGCTCATCTCTGCTGCCTGTGGCCGCTCATTCTCCAGCAGACTAGTCCAGGCTTGTTCATTCCCCTGGTATTGGCAAGGCTCCCAGGGAGACCAGAAGCGCTCAACACGTCTTGAAGCCTACCCTTGAACTGGCACATCATCATTTCCCAGCTTTCCGTTGGCCAGAGCAAGTCGCCGTATAGCAAAGGTTCAAGTGGTGGGGGAATTGTCTCCATTTTTGATGGGCGGGGCTGCAAAATCACATTGCAAAGGAGTGAAGCTAAAGGGAGGGAAATAATTGTGTCCATTTGCACAATTTACAGTATCTTAATTGAATAATGTTCTCATGGAAATGTAAACGGGCTTCGTTTAATACTTTGACAGCATGCTCAGAAAGGTGAACCCACTCAGTCGAATAAGCACCTCTGAGCCAAGAGTGTCCATGAGAATGTCATTTGTGAGGTCATCAAAGACTTGGAGGGAGCATTAAACTTTCTATAAGTCATGAAATGGGGTGCTGAGCCAATATTACTGTCTCTCATGATTACCCATGCTGGGCCATAAAAAATCTTGTACTTTCTTATATGAGAGTTGTACATAGGCAAGAATACTTGAAGGAATTCTTAGCTACTTTGTGTACAACTCTTCAAACAAATAGAATCTATATCAACTATTTTTTTCAGCACTCCCTGTATCTGTTCCTACATACATTGCTATTATACAGGTAAGTGCTAAAAACTCAAGCCCCATTCATTCCCAAATTACACCTGTTGTGTCTAACCAACTGCTCTGAACTGACCTGCTACAAGACGCAGCACCTGAACAAGAGGGGGTTATAGGCCTTTCTGCATTTAGGCTGCAAAGGCCCCCCCAAAAAAGAATTCCATTGTGGGTGCTGACTTCAAAAATTCCTCTCACCTCATTTTCCCTTACATAATGTTTATAAACCAGTTTCTTCATCGTTATTTCCTTAGTGGCACTGTGAAACATACCCCTTATTTCTTCCCAGGCAGCAATGATTTCAGCTTTAAAATATGAATATATTGCTAGATGATTGTTTTTTAACCATTTCATGTTCATTCTAGGTATCACAGCCACATTCACATACACAATCAATAAAATCCAACAATTAATAATAGCAGACATTTATTGAGAGTCTGCTGTGTTAAGAGCTTTTTGATGCATTAGCTAAATTTAATTTATATACCAAACCTAAAGTTCATCCTTCATTCACTACCTAGAGTTATCTTTTAAAAGTATAAATCTAACCTATCAACCTGCTTATAAATTTTTTTAGAGTAAAATCTAAGTCCTGTACCATGCCCTACGAAGTCCTCCAGAATCTCCCCTTTCCCCATCGCCCCAACTTTACCCTCCCTTCTTCACACTAGCTTTCTTTCCCTTCAACTCCCAACTGCCTTTGTGTCTGGTTTTCCATCATCCTGCAGCTGTCTTCCCGACTTTCTCAGAAGACTCCCTCCTTTGCATCATTTAGGTTTTTAGCTCAAGCGTCATCTCTCTAGAGAGGCCTTCTTAGACCATCCTAACTAAAGTACCATGTTGTCTCCCTCTATCATTCACCCTTTGTCACATCACATAGCATTAGCTGAATTTACCTTTAGTCTTCATTTGTGTACATGCTTCTATATGTCTAGCCTCACTCAAATGTTAGTCCCAGTGAAAGCAGGATTTGTATCTGTCCTCTTCATAACCCTGTCCTCTGTACCTGGAACAGTGATTCTTTTTTTAATTAAATGAACACTTAGTAATGACAGTGGTATTGGTTTTCTCCCAAATCATGGTCGTGCTAAGTAATGTATCCACGGTCACACTGATGATGTGTTTGATTTTTCAACAAGTCACCTCGCCCCAGTTTGAGCTCAAGACTTCTCAAGTCCAAATTCCATGGTTTTAACATGTAGGCTGCCCTGTATGAAGTTTTAATACTTTTATTCTGTATAAAAAGCTAAACAGTTCTATCCCACTCTGCTTTCAGTAATAATTGACTGGATAGATTGATACAATAGGGAGCTATTTTGTTTCCATATCTTATTCTGGGTCTGAAGAGAAGAGGACCTAAATATTCTGGGTTGTCATAGAACCTTGCTTTTCTTCAGGAGAACCTATCAAAGAAGGCAGGCAGAAGAGGAAAGAAAGGGAACTGAGATAGTTTGAGCCCCCGCCATCTGTGAGGCATGTTGTTAAGTATTATGATGACAAACACCTATGCTGTATGTGACAAACATTTGTGACAAGCACCACTGTGTAGATGAAGACACCCTGACTCAGAGAATTAAGAAAGACACACCCCTTGGTAATGGCAGACTATGCAATTTGTTCTGTATAAACCGAAGTCCATAAATTTTCTGTGGCATCGCTGTCTCCGTGAGTGGTAGCAGTATTCTTAAGAGTAAAATGTGAAGATTTTTAGTGTTAACACCATCTCCGCTTCTTCTTGTTCACTGACATTTGAATAGTCCCAAAATGTAATATGATATTTCTTTATCAAAAGCCTGGCTTCCCTCTTGTTCAGTAATAACAGAAAGTTATGCCAAATTAAATAAAGCCACATTGCTTCCACAGGCTCACCAGAAACAAGCCAAAAGGCTGGACAGTGCTCAGCAGCGGATGATTTTGGATCTCCCAGGCAACTAAGGAATTTATTTTTCCCTGCGGTAATATAAAACATGAGCTGTCTTCTCTTTTATGAAATGAATCAAGCCAGATCTGTGTGGTGACTGTACCTGGAATTCAGAAACTGGTCCCGAATCAGTTAAGTAGGAGGAGATTTACCCCTGAGCTACCCATGTGTGTCACGTGACCAGCCTAGAACCATCAAAACTTGAAATTGACATGTAGGAAAATTCTATTTGAGGAAATAACTGTTTTTGCTGGTTTCTTAGGACCCTCAAGGAAGGTTTCCCTGCATTTGCAGATAACTGAGCACAGTTTGGCCACAGCCATGCTCAATCTGCCCATAGATCCAGGGCTTGCAGGCCATGGCAAGGTGAATTTCAATGCTCTTCCTCAGAATTGCTATCATTAGAAACAGAGTCGTATGAAGGAATCTGCTTGCATTTGACAGAATCTCTCCCTATCAGCAACTTCTCCTTTCTTGATGACGCATCCGTTCTCCCAGCTCTCCTGGGAGCAAAGCTCTGACTTCATCCATAATGTCTATCTTTTGGCAAGCCGCTCACCCGAGACTTCAACTCCTCTGAAACTGTTTCCCTTCTTCCTCATATTTCCAACTGAAAACTACTTCCCTGCAAGTGCTTTCCTGGCAGCCTTTTTCTCTTACTTTAGAAGACACATTTAGACCCTCTGTTCCAGCCAGAAGGTCACCCGTGACAATAAGCAGCAAACAAAGCTCAGATTTGAAGGCACGGAGGAGTGATGACACATGACGTTGTTGGCTGCCTCCCTGCCAGAGCCAGCTGTTCCCTCCATACCGTCCACATCTATGCTGATAGCTAAGGGAGAACTCTCCAGAGCACTCTGCCTAAAGCCAAGCTCCAGGGCCGCCTGCTGCCACAGAGCACCCATCACGCTTCCATTAACACAGGATTGCTGTAAAAACAAAAAGGTACCGTATGCTCTCTGCTCCTTTCCATACAACCCTCTTCTTTCTGAGGTTCCTAAACAAACAAACAAACAAAATACTACAGCTGAGCTCTTAAACCCTCTCTCCTAATAGAAAGACTCAGGGTTTTGGTGTCTGGAGAAGCGATAATGCTTTGCTGGTGCATCTATAAAATCTAGTCTTGATTTTTTTTCTTCTATAGCACAACATCATTTTGATCATGAATGAAAGGAAAATCCCATGATACTTAACCTCTTTGTTGTCATCCTTTCTTGGTTATGAACTGAAATCTGTCCTCTGGGAGGCCAGACTCTGTTTCTGATCTCCAAACCACTTGAAAAGAACCTGGATCCTTTCTTCGTGAACAAGCCACCATTTGAATCCATCACACCCCTTATCTCTGGTCTTTAATTCACATATACTCTCCGCTCCTTCCTTGGCTTTATTAAAAGGTGTTGACCCTTTCTTGATTCACTGTCTCGAACATTTGCTCTTCTAAGGTTCAGGCCAAGGGTGCAGATGCTGTAGGCTTTGGCATAGCTCATCCCCAGGCATGTCATGGTTTCTCTTTTCTTCTGTAGGTTCCTGAATTTAGAATCTAATGTATGTTGGTAGACTGGAGTATCCAGATCTTGGAAGAATATGCAGTCGTTAAAAAGCATGTGTTCGGTCAACGGTATGGGTACTCACGCAGAAGGATGCCTGAGATATATGAAGTTGAGAAATAAAAGGGAGTTGCACAAAAAAGGAAGTGGCTTATATTATGCTTTTATCTAATTCCTGTTCAAAATATACACTTTTAGTTATAAAAATAGTGCACCTTCATGGAAAAATTCAAAAAGCACACTTCTTGGATGGCCATAGATGGGAGTGAAAATTTTACTTTTCTCTTTATGCAGCTTTGGTTTCCTTGAATTTGTACAACAAGCATGCATTTTTTTAAAAGAATTAATATTAATAATAATTAATTAATTAATTGATGGGAGAGTAGTGAGGTGTCATAGTGAGGTTGGATATAGACTAAAGGACTTTTAGCTTTGTTTTTTTTCCACCCCCTGGATCAGTAGTTACATCGACTCTCAAAGTAGCCCCTTGTTGATAAATGCCAACCTATGTGTCTCCTTGATCTACTGTGCATTTAAGTAAAACCAACCCTTTTTATCCCCTTCAAATCCTGAGCAGCAACAGTCACCTGCACTGATGGTACTGCCATACCACCTTTTCTCTGGCTGGTTTGGGCAATTTTTCCTCCCCCTGTGCTATAAAGGTGCACCTTGCAAGTCAGTCTCTATCAACACCCCATTCTTTTTTTTTTTAATATTGTGTCTTCTGTTCAATGAATACATTATATATAGCTCTCCATTTACTTAGGTCTTTTTTTTTTTAAATTGGGGAATTGGGGGATGGGAACAGTACTGGGGAATTGGGGGAAGGGGAACAGACAAGTTGCTGTCTTTTTGTTCTTCAGACTAGTTGTGCAGGTCGTTGCTTCACTGGCCCATGTTGGCACCATCATTGCACTCTTCCCGGCCGAGGAAGATCAGTCGCCTGCTTCTGGCTGGCTGCTCACAGCGGCTGCTGGCTGCTCATGCTGGCTGCTGGCTGCTGGCTACATACGGTAGCCCATGGCAACCCATTGCCACAGGGGCTGCAGCCTACGCCATCGCAGGCGACTCAAGGCAGCCCAGCTCCAGGTTGAGCTGTTGTTCAGCATCTTAGCTGTAGAGGGCAGTGTTACTGGCCCTCATATGTGGGATCTGAACCGGGGCCCTCTGGCATGCCAAGCCAGCTCTTAATTAACGTGCCACTCGGCTGGCCCAACACCCCATTCTTGATCCATGAGCCCATTGAGGGGGTGAGAAAGCAGGGGCCTTTTCTTCTTCTTGCTTTTCCTAATGTGTCCTAAAGATCACTCAGGCGTTGATGAGCTAGACCACCTGAAACCGGGCACCTCGTCTCAGCCATCAGGGAGAGGCTTCAGCTTGGGGACTGACCCCAGTAGCATGAGAGTAGGAACTATAGATAGGAATATGCAAACAGAGCAGGTTATCGAGAGGCTCTGGTGACAGTGGACAGTTTGGGACATGATTGAATAAAGTAGGGTGGATGGTGCCAGGAAGTCAGGGTCATGGGAGATGGGCAGTGGATGCAGTGCTGCAGCCATGAGATGAAGAGGCAAAAAACTAACTAAATAAATAAGGCTCTGGGCCCAGAGGAGGTACCATCTTGGCTGATTAAGAAAAAAATGGGGGCCAGCTGAGTGACTCAGTGGGTTAAGAGTTAGCTTAAGAGTGCAAACTCTGAGCAACAGTGCTGCCGGTTCGATTCCCACATGGACCAGTGACACAGCACCCAAGCTGAGCTGCCACTGAGCTGCCAACAGGTGGCAGGATGGTGCAGTTGGTGAGAGCACGTGCTCCTAACAACAAGACTGCCTGTTCGGTGGTGGGCTACACCTGCCCGCAACTAAGACTGAACTCGGCACCTTGAGCTGAGCTGCCACCCGGATGGCTCAGTGGATAGAGCATTAACAGCTCTTAACAACAAAGCTGCCAGGTTCAACTCCTACATGGGATGGTGGCTACGCCCACCCTCAACTAAGATGAGGCCACAAGCTGCCAATGGGCAGCCAGACAGTGACTGGCGCCCTCCACAACTAAGATTGAAGAACAACAACTTGGCTGGCCCCCCTTCCCCAATTCCCCAACACTGTTCCCCTCCCCCAATTCCCCAATTTAAAAAACAAATGTGGATGAGGGCTCATTTATCAGAAGTAGAGCACAAGCTCAGAGAAGCACTAACAATGGGGCTGAGTCATGCTGAGTTGCCTCCTGGGCCAAACACAGTCTCCTTCCAATCCTTCCGACTGAGGAAGGATGGGTTCCCCTGCCTGCAGTGAGACTGAGTCTATCGGTCAAGGGGGCCAAATTGTGAGAGAGCATAAATTTGAAAGGCAGGTCAGTCAATACATTATAGCAACTAGAGTTGCAGATGAGGGCCAGTTCAGGGTCATTTACAGCAAGCCACACGTGGGGCCAGTGTCAGCCCGCTGCTGATATCAATTTTAAAATGTAGAAAAAGATAAAATCCATTCATTTTGAGCAACTTCTGCACATTCATTGGACACTGAGAACTAGAATCCAGTGCATGTCCTGAAAGTCTCAAGCTGTGAAGCAAAACAAACAAACAAACAAATGCAACCAACTGAACATTTACGTGAAAACACAGAGATGACATCCTGTAATCTTTGATGGGAAAAGTGATGACATGTGTGGAGCCCACCATGTGGCCCATCCACAGCATTTAACCCTGGTTGCAATTTTCTCTTTATGTCTAGATTAGAGGAACACACCCATTTTCCTTAAATCACATTTAATTTGTTTCTTGGAAATTCTAACGTGTTCTAAGAGAGCAGCTTCCCCGTTGCCAAAATCTCCTCTTGGCCTGATCTTTCTCGTCTCAGGTTTTGAAACGTTGTCCATTTCACATCTTACATAATGTTACTCACTCCTTGGTCAGATGGCCTGGATGCATTGCAATATTTTTTTTCCTGTTCCAGGACTGAACTATTACAGCAGACTGATTGTTGGAAAGGGTGAAAGAGTGGGGTGTGGGCACGAGCTCCTTAGACCATTACATTCTTTCCTGTAGCTGCCAATAAAAAGTGTTGAACTACAGACCATCCAACAGGGCCCCCTGTTAGAAGAGGACCACACCACAGGGGGCTCAAACTGTTGGTGATGTTTACTTCAGTGATACAAATTGCAGGTGGAGAAACACAACAAGCAGCTTTGGGCAAATTCAGCAAGCTGTTTCTAGAGGTGTTTCAAATTGAACACCCAGCGAATCAAAATGCCTCCAAATTTAGCCCAGATTGGAATTTGAAATCAAGCTTCATTTAGCAAGAGCACCTAGTACTGAAAGGCAGCCTGCCTTCCCTGTTTGAAATCTGGCTAAAATACACTTAGTTCCCTTGTCTCTAAGGTGTTGTAGATCCAAATACGATTCTGACATTACCCTCCAAGGACTTTCTCCTGGTGTATTTCCAAGGAGATCTACAAATCTTTAAGAAAAATTCCTGGGATTTTTCTCCCAATCCTATTCTCATTGAGTTGCTGTGGTTGATAAACAGATGATGGACCTACATGCCGCTTAAGGAGCTGCTTCTTCACTCCTGTTTGCTATTATCTAGTAAGCCATTTTCTAACATTCATTCCGTAAACTTGTATTAACTGCTTTGCATGTACGTGCAATCATGGTGGTTGGAGCAGCGAAGATGAAGAAGGCAAGAGTATTTTTGTACCAGATAATTATAATCAATATCTGTTGAGTCAATAATCATAATATAGGAGAAATGGAGATCGTGATGTCACTGGTGGGGCACAAGGAGAGTGATCTTCTGTACTTGAATGGTTTTTAGAGAGAAGGTGTTTGAAAGTCTTGAAGGATGTATGTATGAGACATACCTGCTGGGAAGGTGTTGCAGACTGAATGTCTGTGTTCTCCCAAAATTCATATGTTGAAGCCCTAGCATTACCTTGTTGTGACAGTATTTGGAGAGAGGGGGGCTTTGGGAAGTGATTAGGCTTGGATGAGGTCATGAGAGTGGGGCTTCCATGAGGGGAGTGGTGTCCTTAAAAGAAGAGAACAGAGTCAGCCTCTCTCTCCCTCTCTCTGTCATTACCATGTGAGGACGCAGTAAGGAGATGGCCGGCTACAAGCCAGGAACAGGACTCTCACCAGGAACTAAGTCTGCCAACGCCTTGATCTTGGACTCCCCAGCCTCCAGAACTATAAGAAATAGGTTTCTGTTGTTTAGGCCACCCCACCTAAGGTATTTTGTTATGGCAGCTTGTGCTGACTGAGGCAGAAGGTAAGGGGAAAGACACTCCCAACAGAGGGAACAGTTCAGCATTACAAGGTACAGTGATTTGCCCATCACACTAACTGAAGCTCTTCATGCTGCTGCATCATAGAGGGGTATGCACGTGTCAGGGGCCAGCCCCCACCAAGTTCAATACCCACTCTCCCAGGGAAGCACAGCCTTCTGCCTCCCCCAGCCCTAGTTAATTATGGGTACTTCAGGAGGTGTTATCATAGCCTTCAGATGTTTTAAGGCGATTATTAAAAATAAAAGCACTGCTTTACACTTTAAAAGCAGTTCCTACACATTAGTTCATTGGATTGGTTGCCACCACTCTGTGGTAAAGGGGATTATCCCCACTTTTAGGAGTAAGGAAATGGAAGAGTTGAGTGGTTTACTCAAGGCTGCTGCAGACTTAGTCTTCCTCGCCTCCACACTGTTTATAAGGAATTCTGCTATATGCAGAATTTTCTTTCTTCATAAAGAAAAGATTCTGCCTTACCTGAAGGCAAGAAATGAAAGGGGCGTTCATTTCTTATGCCCGTTTTCATCGCCAGTACCAAATTCTCTGAAGGGCTCATAAGAAGATGCTCAGTAAGTTATGGAGAAGGGAAGGCTGTCTTTTCACTCCAAATCACATGTTTTTGCCCCTGAGTCTCCACAGTGATCTCACAGCTAAGTCAAGGCCCCTTGCTTGACTGCTCCCTGTTCTATGAACACACTCTTACCTGTGCACCTCATGGAACCCTGCTTTGCATCACCAGTTTATCGACTTCCTCATACCTAGCACAGCAAGAAACTACAAGCCTTTATTATAAAATTAAATTTATTTTTCATCACTTAATGACTAGAAGATAATAACCCAAGCCTAGAACAGTTACTTATATAGATTTCAGGTGTGCCGCTTGTGTGCTGTGTGACATCACCACTGGGAGAGGCTCATTCGGACCCTAGATACGAAGACAAGGTGATTTTCATGACTTGCTGTGTCCACACCCAGGAGATGTGTAGAGGTCAGCGGTCCTGGTTCTGAAATTCCACGTGTATTCCTTAATTCCATAATAGTACTCGCATGCCACTTAATGCTTTTTTTGTCTTCCCTCTTTCAGTGCTCTTGATAACCCCAATACACCTCACTCTACATAATAGGTACATTTCTGAAAATGTGTGTGTAAACCAAATCTCAACTATTTTATTTTTTAGGCGAGAACATTTGATTTTAAATAATGATCCACTAGATGTAAGATCATTGCTGGATTTAATTTTTCTTCCTTCTGAATGAATTACCACTTACAATAGTAAATATGTTATTTAAGTATTAAATATATAATCAGCATATTCAAATAAATTAAATATTTGGATTATTAAAATAAACATATTAAAATAAATTTTAAAAGAGGGAGTTCAGTAGTTTTTATCTTATACCTTTTGGATAAAAAGTATGAAGTTCTGGCAGGGAAATAGGAAAATGTCTTAAGGTAAAAAGTCTATTTTTCCTGGGGTGAATGTCTTAGAAACTTTTCCAAAAAGCTATTTCTTCCCACCCAGATTATGAAGCGAGGATAAAAAAAGGCCCACCACACATCATTAGCAGGCTTAAAATTTAACACACAGGTGACCAAAGTATGCAGAAAAATAACTTCTTTGTTTTTTTAACTACTATCATTTTGCTGATGGCAGAAAAAAACTCAAATTTGCCTCTTAAAGGCGACACTCCCAGCTTAAAACAGTCTCTTTTCATTGAACTCTGTTTAGTTTTATAAATACCGAGATAATTTAAATTTCAAACTTATAGGAACTGAACTAACGTTCACAAGACTGGGGCCAATTTCATTATGCATCAAAGATAGAAACAACACCGAGAAGAACATTTGGGGTCATGCCATGTGAAAGGGGCCCACCTCGCCCTGGGACTCTCCCTCATACAGCCAAACTTCCCTTGTCCCAAGTCAAATAGAAGTCCCTTCCACCTCTGTCCACGCCCTGGGCTCTGAGCTCTGGATTCAGACTTCCTGGGTTCATATCTCAGACTCACAGATCTTACTAACAGGGCAATCTTAAACCAGTTCTTTCAGTTTGCAGCTTTCTGGGTCACAAAATGATCAGCTGCTTCATAGGAATTCGTGGTGAGGGTTACATTAGATCACACCCATACGGGGCTTTGAGTCTGCCGCTGCCTCTCAAACGAGCTATGGTGAAGTTGGGGGGGATTGAAAAATTCCCAAACAGCAGTGGGAGATACTTTTAAAAAATGCAATAAAATGAATTACGAAAAATCACACACACACACACACACACACACACACACACACACACACACACTATATATATAGAGAGAGACAATAAACAACATTTTCCCCTTTTTTATGCATAAATAAAGACAAATATACATATATAAGCTCAAATTACTACAAAATGTTCTAGCCACTTTAATTTGTGTGTGTATCTCATTGTCACTGGTAGCAGTTCGTGTGCTCTGATCTGCGGGCCACACTTTGAATAACACTGCGTTACACAACACCTAGCACCAACAAACATTCAGTCAATGTTAGCTGCTATTATGTTTAGTGAGTCCCAGTAGAAAGATAGAGAAGATACAGTGTTGAATAGTGGGCACAATAACTCAAGCTCAGTGGCAACAGATTTAATGAATAATAAGACTCATTAAAGACAGAATAAACATGAAAACTTACAAACCATGACCAGCCATGTAACCTGTGTCTATTTAACTTAATAAAATAAATCACAATGCTTTAGGAATCATTGTATTTTGTAGATGAGAAAACTGAGACCTAGCACTGGTAAAGGCGTGGCTACACATGAAAATTATCTAAGAGAGCCTTTTTTAATAATTTCATTCATGTTTAAATTGTTTATTGGGGTGACATTGGTTAGTAAATATTTAAAAACTACTACTGCCTAGATGACACTTCAGACAAGTTAAATTAGAGTCTCTGCTGTTGGGACAAGGGCATGGAGATTTTTAAAAAGCTGCCCATATAATTCTAATGTGCGGGGCTTGGTTGAGGTTCTCTGATGGAGCCTGTTACCGGATGAGGCAGGACTCTTGGGTCCCTACCTACAATCTGCAACACTGCATGGTAGTTACATTGGAGACCTCACTGCAGGGGAAGCATTTGTCTTTAAACAATTTTAGATGGATAAAATTTGTGAAAACTAAACTTAGGGCAGAAGGAGGTGTCTATTAAACAGCTGACTACTAAACCTAACTCATGACCTACATACAAAGGCACATACTTGGTTCCTCTAAATGCCATTCTGGGTGTTTTGGGGACCTCCAGGGGGACTCATTGACAAGCCTGATTAGATAGATGGGTGATAGTGTGTACTCTGTATAACCTTTGAGATTCAGCTGGAAATTCAAGGCACAATTTTTTTTTTAAATAAGATATCCTATTTCATCTGTATTTCCAGAATTGTAATCAGAACTCTGGCTTTTATGATGTATTATTTTTCTCATTTGGTTTCCCTTAGAAGAGAATGGAAACTTTGAGTCTTGGCCACTCTTCCATCACATTCTGATTTCCCCATTTAGTGGGCCAGAGTGCTTCATGTATTTTCTTTAATATCAATGGAATTAAAATGCATTCTGTGAAAAATGTACAATAGAGATTTATAGACTTCAAAAACATAATAAAAATTAAGCTAAAGGTTAAAGTTTTCTTAAAGGTAGAGGTGGTACATTTGATGTGTTTGCCAATATTTAGTTTGGGGAGAGAGCATTTAAACTTTCCAAGGCTTCCTTAATTTTGTTTGTATTCAAAATATTGGTGCTTAGACCTCCCCTGTAGTATAGAACTCACTCTGAGCTAGTTGAGAAGGACTTAGGGAGATACAATAATGAGTAGGATAGATATGATCACATCATAAGCAAAGTTATTTGGGTAATCTATTAGTGCAGATGATAGCGTGAGGGAGAAAGAATTTTCCCGCCACTTCTGCTGCTCATTTTTTGCTTTACCTACCTCCAATTTCTCCTTCAGTCCTGCCTTAAATCTCACTGTCTTTTGAGAGTTCTTCAATAACTTCCCAAATTAGTTTGGATGTCTGTGTAATGTTATGCATTTTCTTTTTTTTTTTAAAGATCTTATTGGGGAATTGAGGGAGGGGAACAGTGCTGGGGAATCAGGGAAGGGGAACAGACAAGTTGCTGTCCTTTTGTTCTTCAGTCTAGTTGTGGAGGACGTTGCTTCACTGGCCCATGTTGGTATTATCATTGTGCTCTTCCCAGGTGAGGCAGATGGGTCACCGGCCTCTGGATGGCCGCTCATGGCGGCTCTTGGCAGCTTACACCAGCTGCTGGCCACTCACGATGGCTGCTGGCCACACACAGTAGCTTACAGCAGCCCACTGCAGCAGGGGCTGCAGCCTACATCGTCGCTGGCAATTCATAGCAGCCCAGCTCCAGGTTGAGCTGTTGTTCACCATCTTAGCTGTAGAGGGCAGTGTCACTGGCCCTCATGTGGGATTCAAACCGGGGTCCTGATGCTCAGAGCTGGTGTCCCAAGCCAGCTCTTAAACAACGCACCACTCGGCCGGCCCATGTTATACATTTTTAAAGAAACCTATTCTCCTGCATGTCCCTCATCACAACTATATTTGCTTAAAGTATTTTTCCTGTTATATTATACTGTTAGTTCCATATCTATCTTGTTCTATTTCTAGGACCCCAGTACCTAACACAGTGCCTGGCATAGTAGTATTCAATAACTTATTGAATGAATGAATATGCCTCTTACCACCAGCCCTGCACATATACACACACGCACACATGCACAGTTTTAGAGATTTTAAGTATTTGTCAAAAGAGTAGTGGAAAATATACTCATATTAACCTTTGTGAAGCCTTTAAGTTCTGCATTATAAGATCCACAGACTACTCAAACTTTACGACATTGTTAACAAAATCAGAAATCACTTTTTTTAAAGCTGGTTACAGATGGGCTGCAGCCTTAAACTTGGAATCAGACTTGGGCCTAAGTCTTGAGCCTGCCACTTGCTAGCAATCCACCTAATTTCACAAAGCCTCAGTTTGCACATACATAAAATGGCAAGCAGTAATAACAATAAATGAAAAACATACTGCAGACCATGGTTCTAAGGATGGGATACGATGATGTATAATTTAAAAGCTAGCAGAGTTTTTGGAACAGGGTAGGTGCTCAGGTAATGCTTATTAAAACTGAATTTCAAAAAAGAAAGAAAGAAAAAAACCAAAACAATGGCAATTTGGAATGGAGGGTTTCCTGGTGGAACAGGCTGTTTAAAGGTGGAGAAGGCTCAGATAGTCACTCATCGGACTGCAGCTGGGGCTCCCAAGCCACAGTGCCTGCAGCTCTATCTTTTATTTCACCTGTGGTTTCTGGAGTTACACCAGAGGCCTAGGGTTGTTTGAATTAATATTCCCTCTATAATAATATCAGGTAATCTGAAACTTCTATTATGTGTCCTGATTACTTTTTTAAAAAATCAGATTCAAAATCATCCTAGAAACTACCATATAAAATAATATATATTGGTATACTGTTTATGAAATTAGTCCTAAAAAGCTTACCTAGTATTACCTTTAGGAACTCAATGACTTTGTTTTACTTTGATCACACAGCAGTACGTTGACAAACTTTAAGGCAAGAAGAAAAATAAAATCTCTCTGATGTGAAACCAAGGATAACAGTGCCATATAAACCACTTGTGCAATGTATCAGGACTCTGAACCACCAAAAAGCCAAGCGTGCAGCTCTAGAGGGAGCCATGTTTATCCTAGAGAGTATGCTTAGGTTTTCCTGGGGCGGGGATGGTCCTGCATAAGTGTTATTGTGAAGCTAGCGTGCCTGACATTATTCAGGGCTTCCTGCAACCTCGTATATTAGAGACTCTAGCCAACACCTAACCGTAAGTGGGAGGGAATTCAGCTCTAATGGAAATACCTCTCTTACCTATTCAAAACACTTACCTTCCTCTGGAACCTGAGAGATACTACTGGAGGACATGTGTACCCTGGTTTCTTATCAACTGATCCCTCCCAAAGCCCTGGGTCAGTCAATCAGAGATTTGTCAAGAATGTAAAAGGAGCCGCAAAAGAAAGCCAATAACTAAAATAATAATAATAATAATAATAATAATAATAAAAAGGAGGTCAGGTAGGCAACAATAGTTTAGAACAATACTCTTTCTTGCTAGCTTTTACTGGGAAATTATAAAATTTAAACTCAGCTAAAGCACACAAACATTGAACAGCTTCACTTGACTAGTGAATAAATCCCTGATATTTCATTTTTTCTCCTACCTCTCATAAAAAGAAGAGATTGCCTTCTTACATTAAAATATGTTTGTTCTTATCTGAATGGATTATAATTTTAGTTTGGATATTCAGAGGGGAAAGCAAGTAGATAGAAAACATCAGGCCCACACTGAGCTTTCTTCAACTCCTGAAATTCCTCTATATTTGAGTCAATAAGAAAACAGGAGACACATTTCATTTGCATTTTTCACCCCTAATTGAAGAACCAGTTTCTAATGGAAGAACACGAAGCTGAAAAGACGCCAATGAAATAGCTGGGTTTCATAAGCCATGGGACTGCTTTCTCAGTACAAATAGATTTGTGGTTTCAAACAGAAAGTCTTTGTGGCTGGGATAAGTGAACAGCAACTCTAATCAAACTTGATGTAGCTGTTCTGACAAGCAGGAAATATGTAAACATTTTCAAAGCCACCAAAGACTGTCAGGTAAGGGGACTGCCATGCTTCTATTTTGCCACAGAGTGTCTCCCTTTTAATTCCTTGCTCACCTGGTCCATGTCTTCAATTCAAAATGTAGTCGTCTTTCATCCTCTTACCAACTTTCATTTGACGTTTTATGCAAATTGTAATAAATCTCACACACACACACACACACACACACGCACGCACACACACGCACATACATTAGGCAGCCCCATTTTTAATCTGCACTATTGTTTTGACTTTGAGCTCACTGAGAAGTTCTGTTTTTTAAAAAAGAAAGATGATCAAAAGGAAGAAAAGAAGATAGGAAAAGAGAGGGGAAGGAAAGAAGGAAGGAAGGAAAGAAGGAAGGAAGGAAGGAAGGAAGGAAGGAAGGAAGGAAGGAAGGAAG